>NC_141875.1:117265918-117417434 GCF_056163025.1 Triticum urartu | reverse complement strand
AGCCTGACGAGGCAGTGCCTGAGGAAGCTTCGCGTCGTCCGCCCCGCGAGGCTTGGCCCCTCGCGAGGGTCTTGGGTTTGTGTTGGTGAAGATGGGCCGTGCTGGGGCCCCCTTTGAGCCACGCCGCAGGCCGCAGGCAGGCAAGTCTGGGGACCCCCGTTCCCAGAACGCCGACAGTAGCCCCGGGGCCCAAGGTGCGCCCGGACTTGGCCGTGCAGGGAGGCGGAAGGGCAAGAGCGAAGCGCCACGGGCCCTAACAGCCTGCGGCCTTAGGCGCCGCGTGGCGGTTGACTGGACGTGGGCGCCTCCACTTCTCCACGACGCCTCGGCAACTGCACGGATGGGACAAGTCCCTGCATGCAAAAACGGGTCATGATTACCTGCGATCGTGGAGGCCGGTGGTTGGCCTTCGCCGACCATAAATACGGAACGGCGCGCCCCCTTCCAGTCCACCCCTCCTTGCTTCTCCTTCTTCCCGATCCTTGATCCGTCTTTCCGCGATGGCTCCGATCCGCCGGTTCTTGGCGGCAGAGAAGGGAAAGGCTCCCCAAGAGGGGCCAGACCCCTTCCCACCGAAGAAACGGCTCATCCCCTGTGGCCCGGACGAAGGGGCCCTTCAGGTGGTGCCGAGGCCTTGGGGTGAGCGGGCGCCGCCGGGGTTCCCGCTTCCATTGTACGCCCACGTCGAGGGCCCCGAAGGAGCTGATGCTGACCGCCACGGGCGGCGCCGTCGTCGGCGCCGACGGGTCACGAAGGTGTGGGTCGTCCCCCCTGGGGTCCACACCGAGGGCTCCTCCCAAGAGTTCGTGCTCCATGTCGCCATTCCTCTTCAGTCTTGGATTCGCCTCCCTGGAGCTCTGGCTGCAGCACGCCGGCTGCAGCACCCTCGCGACCGAGGCAGAGGTCGCGGTCGTCGCCCCGGGCGAGGTCTACATGACGCGGGGCTGGAGGGAGATCGCCCGGGTTTGCAGGAAAAGGGGAGTCTTCGCGATCCACTTGGACTACGACGGTGCTTCGGTGATGCTCTTCAAGGTCTTTGATGCGAGCAGGCGTCGGCTGGAGTGCTGCCCCGGGGAAGGTGACCAGGGCCCTGCTACGATGAGGACTGGGCACGCCACCCACTCCCTTGGAGGCTCCTCAGGCGATGAAGGCGTCGGAGGTTCCAGCGACTCCGGCGAGCTCTTCGCGACTCCGGAGACGAGCGACGACAGCTACGAGCCCCCGCGCCGGCGCCGCTCCTGGAGCAGGGCGGGCTCGTCAGGCCGCCGCCGACTCTAATCTGGATGGGGTTGGCGTCGGTGCTTGACGGCCCACTGTTGATGATGGCGTCTTTTGCAGGGACGCGCGTGGTTTGTGTCCCTTTAGGATCCGTTCCCTGCGAGGAATCAAAAACGCATCCCGTAGGGGTTTGTAAGGTGCCTGTGATCCTGTCTTGTATATATAACCCTCGTCGTAGAATTGCGCGAGTTGCTCATTCCATCTTAGCTCAGTCCTCCCTTTCGAACCTCACGAGGGCTTGGTGCTCTACGCCGACAGGTCCCAGTCCCAAGGCGGCTTCAGCCGTCGCTGGTATGCCAGGTCGCGATGCCGTGGTCAAGGCCAGGAGGTGAGCGACCCGGAGTCCGGTAAGAGCCCCTGAGTCGCGATGCTCAGGAGGTCCCCTTTGGCGCCCAAGCAGCCGTCGTTTGGTGAGAAAGGGGAGCGGCGTCGCTAACAAGGGATAGCATTAGGTGCGGGGATGGTGCCACGGTAGCTGGCGCTTCTGGGCGATAACTTATCTCGAGGATCAGGGGCCGCTCTCTGGTGTGTGGCTGGGTCCGTGCGTCGGCAGGAGCGGGGTTGCTTGGCGAGGTCCTCGTGTGTCTCCTCCCTCTCGCCTTAGCCCCCCTTTCTGCTCTACGTCCTCGGGTCCCGGCCCTCGAGCGAATCTCAGCCGTCGCTGGTATGCCAGGTCGCGATGCCATGGTCAAGGCCAGAGGGTGAGGGCTGGAGAGCCAGTAGGAGCCCTGAGTCGCGATGCTCAGGCACCCCCCTTTAACGTGCAAGTGGTTCGCGCGGACGAGAGCGAAGGAGGCACAGCAAGAGCCTCGCCTGACGCAGCTCCTTCAGGAGGTCCTGCAGGTCCATCATAGAAAAAGCAAGGGGTTGCTATACAATTGACGGTCAGCCGTTGGTTGCTTCCGAGGGGTAGAGAAGCACTGAAGGCTTGACGAGGTGACGCTATGCGGGGCTGCCGCGGCCAGACCTCAGCCATCCAGGTTTGTCGGCATTGCAGGGACGGACCCATGCGCAAGCGTCGTGCCGTTCGGGAGCAGCTCCGTTAGTTGGCGTCAGCTGAGTAGGCAACTAGGTAAAACACGTTAGCCGCGAAGGAGTGGATTCGTTCGAATAGATGCTGGGAATGCAGAGATCACTGGGCCAGGCCCGAGCGACTTGGGGGTGATGCAGCCTGAGGGGCGCCCCCAACAAGGTAAGCTAATCGACGCGAAATAAAAGGGATACACGCCGCAGGGACGGACCCACGTGGCCTGGGAATAATCCAGCCCTGGGGGCGCTCCCAGCTGGAAGTAAAACTCGAAAGATGTCACCTGATGATGTTGAGGACGAAGGGGTGTTGGTGTAGCAGGCTCGGGGGGCTGCGGGAGCCGATCCTCACGAGCCCCCAGGCCCAGGGGCCTCGGGAGGCTCCGAAGGCGCTGGCGGCTCCTCGCGGGCCATCTCCATCTCTGCCAGGGCTGCGGAACGCCTGGCCTCTCATGCCTTCGTGATGCCCCTCGGGAGGCACTGGTACGCGTCAGCCGCGTTCGGCAAGCCGTAAGGCATGCGAACGTAGCTATGGGGTGGACCTCCGCAGCGCCCCACTCACGAGGGCCAGAGGCGCTTCAGAGAGACGACTCGGTTGAGCCCTGGTATGTCGATGCAGACGCGCAGCCCACCATCCTCGCCTGGATGGGGGGCCACTGCTGGTAGGCGGCGGGCGCCTCTCATGACTCTTGACTCCTGTAGCTCCTGAATGGCCTTGCCGATGAACTCCTGTGGGTCTGGATCTCCTTGCCTTGCTCCTTCTTGAGGGAAACGTGCTTCAAAACACGCCTCCATGTGGTGCCCGAGCGCCTCCCTCGTGACCCTAGCTAGGTCGGTGGCCCTCCAGGGGAGAGCCCCTGAGCCCTGCCTGAGGAGGGCGCCGGGCGCGCTTTCCTATGCGATGGAGGGAGGCTCCCCCTGGGCAGGCGCGGGCCCAGAGGGGCCTGCCTCCTGAGTGGTCGAGCCGAACGATGTCTTCTTCTTCTTGGGGGTGGTCTCGGGAGGCCTCCTACTTCCACGACCCGGGTCTTCCAGTGACGCGGCCTGAAAGGCTCGTTCCAGGGAACACACCGCGTCCTTCTCTTCACAGGGCACCGTGATGACTCCGCCGCTTCCTGGCATCTTGAGGATGTTGTAGCCGTGGTGAGTTACGGCCATGAACTTGGCCAGCGCTGGGTACCCAAGGATGGCGTTGTACGGCAGGCGAATGTGAGCGACGTCGAAGTCGATGAGCTCGGTGCGGTAGTTGTCGCGTGCCCCGAAGGTGACAGGGAGGCGGACCTGCCCAATCGGGACCGTGGAGCCGTCAGTGATACCGGAGAAGGGCTTGGTTGGCTGAAGCTGGCTGTAGGGCACTTGGAGGTTGTTGAACGTCTCCACGGACAGGACGTTGAGCCCTGCCCCACCATCGATGAGGGTCTTGGTGACCATCACGTTGCTGATGATTGGGGAACAAAGCATCGGGAGGACTCCGGCTGTTGCCGCACACTTGAGCTGATCTGCTGAGCTGAACGTGATGGCGCACGCCGACCACCTGAGAGGGCGTGTGGCTTCGAGTCTGGGGAGTACTGCGTTCACTTCGCGGGTGAACTTCTTGAAGATGCGCTGAGAGGCTGGGGCTTGAGCTCCGCCCAGGATGCAGGCGATCGCGCGCGGCTCCTAGAAGCCCCCAGCCTCCTCGTCCTGATGGCGGTCCTTATTTCTCCTTGGCTGCGGCGGCAGCGGTGGGAGGCCTGCGTTGCCTAGCGGGCGATCCTCGCGAGGCTGATCCCTCCAGTCTCCCTCACAAGGCTGATCCCTCCATCCTCTCTCGCGAGGCGGGTCTTGCCAGCGATCCTCTCTCGCGGCCCACGGTCTTCCCAGTGTCCTGCGTTTCTTCCTCCTCCTCGACCGTAGCCCCGGTCACCGCGGTCGGGGCGACGGCCGATCCTTCCTTCACGCACGGCTCGGAGTTCTTGGCATTCGTTGGTGTTGTGGGTGTGGAGGTCGTGGTACACGCAGTACCGGCTGCCCTTGGGAGGTTCGGGCTGATCTCTGCCCCGCTTGGTGTCTGGTTCTGCCGCGAGCACTGCAGCCCCCTTGCACTTCACATCCTTGGCCTTGAGCTTCTTCTCTTCTGGGTCTGCGGCAGGCAGCTCGAGGAGGGAGAGACGCCCCTCCTCAGCCCTGGCGCACTTGTTTGCCAAGTTGAACAGCTCCAAGGAAGTGCACAGGTCTTCATGCATCGCCAGCTCCTCCTTCATCTTGACGTCGCGCACGCCGTCGGAGAAAGCTGAGATGATGGCCTCCTCAGTCACCTTGGGGATCTTGAGGCGTGCATTGTTGAAGCGCTGGATGTACTTCTGCAGGGTTTCCCCGGGTTGTTGCTTGATGCGGCGCATGTCGCTCACGGCGGGTGGCCGGTCGTGAGTACCTTGGAAGTTGGCGATGAAGCGGGTGCGCATCTCTTCCCAGGAGGAGATTGTGCCTGGAGCCAGGTTCAGGAACCAGGTGCGGGCCCCGTCCTTGAGCGCCATGGGAAACCAGTTCGCCATGACCTTCTTGTCTCCGTTGGCAGCTTCGATGCCCAGCTCGTAGAGCTGGAGGAACTCCGCAGGGTCGGCCATGCCATCGTAGCAAGGAGGCAGGTCTGGTTTGAACTTGCCGGGCCACGCGACGCTGCGTAGTTCGGTGGTGTAGGCGTGGCAGCCTGCTGTGGCCACGGGAGGCCTTGGGTGACGAAGAGCCTGGTCTTGCATGTCCCCACGCGCTGGAGCAGGGGGATGGTCGTGACGTGCTGGAGCAGGGAGCGCCCGGGCAGCTTCTGGCGGGCGAGGGACTTCTTGGCAGCTCTGTTCTTGCTGCGCTGGCACCTGATGGAGCGGGTTCCGCCCAGGGGCCATGCGCCTTGGAGCCATGGCGTCTTCTTGAGGAGGAGGCGGTCGGGGCGCCGCCGGAGCCTCTTCGCCCGCGCGGGGCGGGGTGCGGTGCAGCGGAACGGACGGCGCGGAAGAGCCCCCTGCAGCGTGGACGAGCTCGGCGACGCGGTCAAGCCATTCTTCATAGATGTCGTCGACGGGACGGTAGCGCATGAGCTCGTTTGCCGCGATGAGTGCAGCCCGAGCCTCCATGGGCGCGCGGAGCGCGCGGGACGAAGATCCAGCTGGGGCGAGCGAGGGAGTTGCGGTGCGGCCGTCTTGCCGCACGGACGGATGCTGGGACGATGCTTGCCGCTCGTCCCCCGCCGGGCCGGTGGCGGCGTTGACGGCAGGTGACGGGGAACGGCGTGGATGCCCGTCGACAGGGGCCATCTGGGCGACGCGGGAAGTGAGTGCGGCCCGGCGCTCGGCGCGGGCCTGACGAGCGTCAGACATGGGCGTGACGGTCGGAGGAGAACGGGGCGGTGGAAGACGAATTACGGTGCACCCCTACCTGGTGCGCCAAATGTCGGATTTCGGGTTCCGGCAGACCCTTGAGGTTCGAACACTGGGGTGCGCGCGGAGATTTCGCCTCCTACCTACTTGCACCCCTCCGCCATGCTAGGATCTAAACTAAGGAAAGAACAACACAAGAGACACATGGTTTATACTGGTTCGGGCCACCGTTGTGGTGTAATACCCTACTCCAGTGTGTGGTGTGGTGGATTGCCTCTTGGGCTGATGATGATGAACAATACAAGGAAGAACAGCCTCGTGAGGGTCTGTTCTTGGCTGAGGCGATGAACTGCTGGGAGGAGTTCAGCCACCTCTCTCTCTCTCTCTCTCTGCTCTCCTCCGACCGACCGACTTGCTGTGTGGGTTTCTGGTCCTATTTATAGAGGCCCTGGTCCTCTTCCCAAATATTGAGCGGGAAGGGAGCCAACAATGGCGGGCTAATTTGAAGGGGGACAGCAAGTATCAGCTATCCTGACAAAATTAGTCTTCGCCTGTGCAAAGCTCTGGTGGTGACGCCGTCTTGGGCTCCACGGTGACCTCCGTCTTGTAGTCCTCCTGGTCTTGGTCTCGTTGCACCGAAATGGCAACCTTTGCCTGATGCCTCGGTACTCCGCGGCTGCGCTTGCCCCCTTTGCACCAAAGAGGAAAGGAGGATGCTGCGCGGGCTGGCACCCGCCTGGCGCCCTGAGTTGTCATGGCTTGCGTCATGGGCACCTCGTGAGGTACCCCGCCTTGATCTCTCCGCCTCCTCGTGAGCCAGCCTGACGAGGCCGTGCCTGAGGAAGCTTCGCGTCGTCCGCCCCGTGAGGCTTGGCCCCTCGCGAGGGTCTTGGGTTTGTGTTGGTGAAGATGGGTCGTGCTGGGCCCCCCTTTGAGCCACGCCGTAGGCCGCAGGCAGGCAAGTCTGGGGACCCCCGTTCCCAGAACGCCAACAGGGATACTGATACGTCTCCGTCGTATCTATAATTTTTGATTGTTCCATGCCAATATTATACAACTTTCATATACTTTTGGCAACTTTTTATACTATTTTTGGGACTAACATATTAATCCAGTGCCCAGTGCCAGTTCCTGTTTGTTGGATGTTTTTTTCGCAGAAAATCCATATCAAACGGAGTCCAAACGGGATAAAAACTGACGGAGATTTTTTTGGAATATATGTGAATTTTGGGAAGTGGAATCAACGCGAGACGATGCTCAAGGGGCCCACGAGGCAGGGGGCGCGCCCCAGGGGGTGGGCGCCCCCCTGACCCTCATGGCCACCCCGTAAGGTAGTTGGTGTCCTTATTTTGCCGCAAGAAAGCCAATATCCGAATGGAAATCGTGTTCAAATTTCAGCCCAATCGGAGTTACGGATCTCCAGGAATATAAGAAACGGTGAAAGGGAAGAATCAGTGAGCGCAGAAACAGAGAGAGACAGAGAGACAGATCCAATCTCGGAGGGGCTCTCGCCCCTCCACTGCCATGGAGGCCATGGACCATAGGGCAAACCCATCTCCCATCTAGGGAGAAGGTCAAGGAAGAAGAATAAGAAGGGGGGCCCTCTCCCCCTCTCTCCCGGTGGCGCCAGAACGCCGCCGGGGCCATCATCATCACCGCAATCTACACCAATACCTCTGTCATCTTCACCAACATCTCCATCACCTTCCCCCATCTATCTATAGCGGTCCACTCTCCCGCAACTCGTTGTACCTTCTACTTGAACATGGTGCTTTATGCTTCATATTATTATCCAATGGTGTGTTGCCATCCTATGATGTCTGAGTAGATTTTCGTTGTCCCATCGGTAATTGGTGAATTGCTATGATTGATTTAATTTGCTTGTGGTTACGTTGCTATCCTTTGGTGCCCATCATATGAGCGCGCGCATGGATCACACCATAGGGCTGGTTGTATGTTGATAGGACTGTGTATTGGAGGGCAAGAGTGACAGAAGCTTCAACCTAGTATAGAAATTGATGCATATGGGATTGAAGGGGGGCCAATATATCTTAATGCTATGGTTGGGTTTTACCTTAATGAACGTTAGTAGTTGCGGATGCTTGCTAATAGTTCCAATCATAAGTGCATAGAATTCCAAGACAGGGATGACATGCTAGCAGTGGCCTCTCCTACATAAAACTTGCTATCGGTCTAGTAAAGTAGTCAATTGCTTAGGGACAATTACTCAACTCCTACCACCACTTTTCTACACTCGCTATACTAAATTTATTGCTTCTTTAGCTAAAACAGCCCCTAGTTTTTATTCACGCGCTCTTTATTATCTTGCAAACCTATCCAAAAACACCTACAAAGTACTTCTAGTTTCATACTTGTTCTAGGTAAAGCGAACGTTAAGCGTACGTAGAGTTGTATCGGTGGTCGATAGAACTTGAGGGAATATTTGTTCTACCTTTAGCTCCTCGTTGGGTCGACACTCTTACTTATCGAAAGAGGCTACAATTAATCCCCTATACTTGTGGGTTATCAGTACAATTACCTCATCAAGTTCTACCTTTCTCCCACTCATTTCTTTCGATAGAAACTCCTTCTCTAGAAAATATCTATTCTTAGCAACGAATATCTTGCCTTCGGATCTATGATAGAAGGTGTACCCAACAGTTTCTTTTGGGTATCCTATGCAGATGCACTTCTCCGATTTGGGTTCGAGCTTATCAGTTTGAAACTTTTTCACATAAGCATCGCAGCCCCAAACTTTAAGAAACGACGGCTTAGGTTTCTTGCTAAACCACAGTTCATATGGTGTCGTCTCAACAGATTTTTAGATGGTGCATTATTTAACGTGAATGCAACTATCTCTAATGCATAACCCCAAAATGATAGTGGTAAATCGGTAAGAGACATCATAGATCGCACCATATCTAATAAAGTACGGTTACGACGTTTGGACACACCATTACGCTGTGGTGTTCTAGGTGGCATGAGTCGACATTGTTTCAACTGAAGGCCAAACTCATAACTCAAATATTCCGTCTCCGTGATCAGATCGTAGAAACTTTATTTTTCTTGTTACGATGATTCTCCACTTCACTCTAAAACTCTTTGAACTTTTCAAACATTTCATACTTGTGTTTCATTAAGTAGATATACTCATATCTGCTCAAATCATCTGTGAAGGTCAGAAAATAACGATACCCGCCGCGAGCCTCAACACTCATTGGATCGCATACATTAGTATGTATTATTTCTAATAAGTCTGTTGCTCGCTCCATTGTTCCAGAGAACGGAGTCTTAGTCATCTTGCCCATGAGGCATGGTTCGGAAGCATCAAGTGATTCCAAAAGTCCATCAGCATGGAGTTTCTTCATGCGCTTTACACCAATATGACCTAAACGGCAGTGCCATAAATATGTTGCACTATCATTATTAACTTTGCTTCTTTTGGCTTCAATATTATGAATATGTGTATCACTACAATCAAGATTTAATAAACCATTCACCTTGGGTGTATGACCACAGTAGATCGTATTCATGTAAACAGAATAACAATTATTTTTTGACTGAAATGAATAACCGTATTGCAATAAATATGATCCAGTCATATTATGCTCAACACAAACACCAAATAACATTTATTTTAGATTCAACACTAATCCCAAAGGTAAAGAGAGCGTGCGATGGTGATCTTATCAACCTTGGAATCACTTCCAACACACATCGTCACCTTGCTCTTAACTAGTATTTGTTCATTTTGTAACTCCTGTTTCAAGTTACTAATCATAGCGACTGAACCAGTATCAAATACCCAGGGGTTACTATGAACACTAGTAAAGTACACATCAATAACATGTATATCATATATACTTTTGTTCACTTTGCCATCCTTCTTATCCGCCAAATATTTGGAACAGTTTCGCTTCCAGTGACCATTTCCTTTGCAGTAGAAGCACTCAGTTTCAGGCTTGGGTCTAGCTTTGGCCTTCTTCATGGGAGTGACAACTCGCTTGTCATTCTTCTTGAAATTCCCTTTCTTTCCCTTGTCCTTTTACTTGAAACTAGTGGTCTTGTCAACCATCAACACTTGATGCTTTTTCTTGATTTCTACCTTCGCCAATTTCAACATCGCGAAGAGCTTGGGAATCGTTTCCGTTATCCCTTGCATATTATAGTTCATCACGAAGTTCTATTAACTTGGTGATAGTGACTAGAGAACTCTGTCAATCACTATCTTATCTGGAAGATTAACTTCCACTTGATTCAAGTGATTGTAGTACTCAGACATTTTGAGCACATGCTCACTAGGTGAGCTATTCTCCTCCATCTTGTAGGCAAAGTACATGTCAGAGGTCTCATACCTCTTAACACGGGCATGAGTCTGAAATACCAATTTCAGCTCTTGGAACATCTCATATGCTCCATGGCATTCAAAACATTTTTGAAGTCCCGGTTCTAAGCCTTAAAGTATGGCGCACTAAACTATCAAGTAGTCATCATACCGAGCTTGTCAAACGTTCATAACGTCTGCATATGCTCCTGCAAAAGTCCATCACCCAACGGTGCATCAAGGACATAATTCTTCTGTGTAGTAACGAGGATAATCCTCAGATCACGGATCTAGTCCGCATCATTGCTACTCTCATCTTTCAACATAGTTTTCTCTAGGAACATATCATAAATAAAACGGGGAAGCTATACGCGAGCAATTGATCTACAACATAGTTATGCAAATACTATCAGGACTAAGTTCATGATAGATTTAAGTTCAATTAATCATATTACTTAAGAACTCCCACTTAGATAGACATCCCTCTAATCATCTATGTGATCACGTGATCCATATCAACTAAACCATATCTGATTATCACGTGAGATGGAGTAGTTTTCAATGGTGAACATCACTATGTTGATCATATCTACTATATGATTCACGCTCGACCTTTCGGTCTCAGTGTTCCGAGGCCATATCTGCATATGCTAGGCTCGTCAAGTTTAACCCGAGTATTCTGCGTGTGCAAAACTGGCTTGCACCCGTTGTATGTGAACGTAGAGCTTATCACACCCGATCATCATGTGGTGTCTCGGCACGACGAACTGTAGCAACGGTGCATACTCTGGAAGAACACTTATACCTTGAAATTCAGTGAGAGATCATCTTATAATGCTACTGTCGTACTAAGCAAAATAAGATGCATAAAGGATAAACATCACATGCAATCAATATAAGTGATATGATATGGCCATCATCATCTTGTGCCTTTGATCTCCATCTCCAAAGCACCGTCATGATCACCATCGTCACCGGCTTGACACCTTGATCTCCATTGTAGCATCGTTGTCATCTCGCCAACTATTGCTTCCATGACTATCGCTACCGCTTAGTGATAAATTAAAGCAATTACATGGTGATTGCATTTCATACAATAAAGCGACAACCATATGGCTCCTGCCAGTTGCCGATAACTGTGTTACAAAACATGATCATCTCATACAACAATTTATATAATCACATCTTGACCATATCACATCACAACATGTCCTTCAAAAACAAGTTAGACGTCCTCTACTTTGTTGTTCCAAGTTTTACGTGGCTGCTACGGGCTTAGCAAGAACTGTTCTTACCTACGCATCAAAAACCACAACGCGGTATAGTGATTGCTTTTTGATCTTTAGAAAGAACTCTGTCCATTGAATCCGATTCAACTAAAGTTGGAGAAACTGACACCCGCCAGCCACCTATGAGCAAAGCACGTCGGTAGAACCAGTCTCATGAACACGGTCATGTAATGTCGGTCCGGGCCGCTTCATCCAGCAATACCGTCGAATCAAGAAACAACCAGTGACGGCAAGCAATATGTATATACCCACGCCCACAACTCCTTTGCGTTCTACTCGTGCATATAACATCTACGCATAAACCTGGCTCGGATGCCACTGTTGGGAAACGTAGTATTTCAAAATTTTCCTACGATCACGCAAGATCTATCTAGGAGAAGCATAGCAACGAGCGGGGAGGGTGTGTCCACATACCCTCGTAGACCGAAAGCGGAAGCATTAAGTAACGCGGTTGATGTAGTCGAACATCTTCGCGATCCAACCTATCAAGTACCGAACGCATGGCACCTCCACGATCTGCACACGTTCAAATCGGTGACGTCCCTCGTACTCTTGATCCAACTAAGGCCGAGGGAGAGTTTCGTCAGCACGATGGTGTGGTGACGGTGACGATGAAGTTACCGACGCAGGGCTTCGCCTAAGCACTACGACGATTTGACCGAGGTGGAAAACTGTGGAGGGGGGCACCACACACGGCTAAGACAAATTTTGGAGTGCCTTTGGGGTGCCCCCTGCCCACGTATATAAAGGAGGGGGAAGAGGAGGCCGGCCTAAGAGGGGCGCACCTATAGGGGGAGTCCAACTAGGATTCCCAATCCTAGTTGGAGTCCCCTTCCATTTCCAAGAGGGGAGAGAAGGAAGGAGTAGGAGAGGGAGAAGGAAATAGAGGGGGGCACCGCCCCCTCCCTAGTCCAATTCGGACTTGCCGTGGGGGCGCATGGCCACCCCTTGAGGCCCTTCTCTCCTTTCCCGTATGGCCCACTACTTCCCCCGACGAATTCCCATAACTCTTCGGTACTCCGGAAAATACCCGAATCACTCGGAACCTTTCCGATGTCCGAATATAGCCTTCCAATATATCGATCTTTACGTCTCGACCATTTCGAGACTCCTCTTCATGTCCGTGATCTCATCTGGGACTCCGAACAACCTTCGGTACATGAAATCACATAACTCATAATACAAATCGTCATCAAACGTTAAGCGTGCGGACCCTACGGGTTGGAGAACTATGTAGACATGACCGAGACACATCTCCGGTCAATAACCAATAGCGGAACCTGGATGCTCATATTGGCTCCTACATATTTTACGAATATCTTTATTGGTTAAACCGCATAACAACAAACGTTGTTCCCTTTGTCATTAGTATGTTACTTGCCCGAGATTCCATCGTCGGTATCCTCATACCTAGTTCAATCTCGTTACCGGCAAGTCTATTTACTCGTTCCGTAATGCATCATCCCGTAACTAACTCTTTAGTCACATTGCTTGCAAGGCTTATAGTGATGAGCAGTACCGAGAGGGCCCAGAGATACCTCTCCAACAATCGGTGTGACAAATCCTAATCTCGATCTATGCCAACTCAACAAACACCATCGGAGACACCTGTAGAGCATCCTTATAATCATCCAGTTACGTTGTGACGTTTGATAGCACACTAAGTGTTCCTCCGGTATTTGGGAGTTGCATAATCTCATAGTCATAGGAACATGTATAAGTCATGAAGAAAGCAATAGCAACAAACTAAATGATCATAGTGCTAAGCTAACGGATGGGTCTAGTCCATCACATCATTCTCTAATGATGTGATCCCGTTCATCAAATGACAACACATATCCATGGCTAGGAAACTTAACCATCTTTGATTAATGAGCTAATCAAGTAGAGGCATACTAGGGACACTCTGTTTGTCTATGTATTCACACATGTACTAAGTTTCCGGTTAATACAATTCTAGCATGAATAGTAAACATTTACCATGATATAAGGAAATATAAATAACAACTTTATTATTGCCTCTAGGGCATATTTCCTTCAAGAATGGCCATGGCAACCAGCGCCACGATCTCCCGGTGGCAGCCAAATGTTGGGGAACGTAGTAATTTCAAAAAAATCCTACGCACACGCAAGATCATGGTGATGCATAGCAACGAGATGGAAGAGTATCATCCACATACCCTCGTAGACCGTAAGTGGAAGCGTTATGAGAACGCGGTTGATGTAGTCGTATGTCTTCACGTTCCGACCGATCCAAGTACCAAACGTACGGCACCTCCGAGTTCAGCACATGTTCAGCTCGATGACGTCTCACTAACTCTGATCCAGCAGAGCTTCACAGGAGAGTTCCGTCAACATGACGGCGTGATGACAATGATGATGTTGCTACCGACGCAGGGCTTCGCCTAAGCACCGCTATGAGATGATCGAGGTGGATTATGGTGGAGGGAGCACCGCACACGGCTAAGGGATCAATGATCAACTTGTGTGTCTTGGGGTGCCCCTGCCCCCCGTATATAAAGGAGCAAGGGGGAGGTGCTACCTCTTGAGCACTACGTTGGTTTTCCCCGAAGAGGAAGGGATGATGCAGCAAAGTAGCGTAAGTATTTCCCTCAGTTTTTGAGAACCAAGGTATCAATCTAGTAGGAGGTTACGCGCGAGTCCCTCGCACCTGCACAAAACAAATAAATCCTCGCAACCAACACAAATAGGGGTTGTCAATCCCTATAGGGCCACTTACGAGAGTGAGATCTGATAGATATGATAAGATAATATTTTTGGTATTTTTATGATAAAAGATGCAAAGTAAAATAAAGGCAAAGTAAATAGCAAAGGAAATGACTAAGTAGTAGGAGATCAATATGATAAAGATAGACCCGAGGGCCATAGGTTTCACTAGTGGCTTCTCTCGAGAGCATAATTATTCTACGGTGGGTGAACAAATTACTGTTGAGCAATTGATAGAATTGAGCATAGTTATGAGAATATCTAGGTATGATCATGTATATAGGCATCACGTCCGAGACAAGTAGACCGACTACTGCCTGCATCTACAACTATTACCCCACTCATCGGCCGCTATCCAGCATGCATCTAGAGTATTAAGTTAAAAACAGAGTAACGCCTTTAGCAAGATGACATGATGTAGAGGGATAGACTCATGCAATATGAAGAAAACCCCATCTTGTTATCCTCGATGGCAACAATACAATACGTGCCTTGCTGCCCTTACTGTCACCGGAAAAGGACATCGCAAGATTGAACCCAAAGCTAAGCACTTCTCCCATTGCAAGAAAGATCAATCTAGTAGGCCAAATCAAACTGATAATTCGAAGAGACTTGCAAAGATAACCAATCATACATAAAAGAATTCAGAGAAGATTCAAATATTATTCATAGATAGACTTGATCATAAACCCACAATTCATCGGTCTCAACAAACACACCGCAAAAATAAGATTACATCGAATAGATCTCCACAAGAGAGGGGGAGAACATTGTATTGAGATCCAAAAAGAGAGAAGAAGCCATCTAGCTACTAACTATGGACCCGTAGGTCTGAGGTAAAATACTCACACTTCATCTGAAGGGCTATGGTGTTGATGTAGAAGCCCTCCGTGATCGATGCCCCCTCCGGCGGAGCTCCGGAACAGGCCCCAAGATGGGATCTCGTGGATACAGAAAGTTACGATGGTGGAATTAGGGTTTTGGCTCCTGTTCTGATTGTTTGGGGGTATGTGGATATATATAGGAGGAAGGAGTACGTCGGTGGAGCAACAGGGGGCCCACGAGGGTGGAGGGCGTGCCTAGGGTAGGCAGGCGCGCCCCCTACCTCGTGGCCTCCTGTTTTATTTCTTGACATAGGGTCCAAGTCTCCAGGGTCTTGTTCATTGAGAAAATCACGTTCCCGAAGGTTTCATTCCGTTTGGACTCCGTTTGATATTCCTTTTCTTCGAAACCCTAAAACAGGCAAAAAACAACAATTCTGGGCTGGGCCTCCGGTTAATAGGTTAGTCCCAAAAATAGTATAAAAGTGGATAATAAAGCCCAATAATGTCCAAAATGGTAGATAATATAGCATGGAGCAATCAAAAATTATAGATATGTTGGAGACGTATCAGGAGGCCGGCCGGCCCTTGCAGGGCGTGCCAGGAGGAGGAGTCCTCCTCCTAGTAGGAGCAGGACTCCCCTTTCCTACTCCTATTAGGAGGGGGAAAGGAAGGAGGAGAGGGAGAAGGAAGGAGAGGGAGGAAAGGAGGAAAGGGAAGCCGACCCCCTAGTCCAATTCGGTTTGGGCTAGGGGGGCGCCCTGGCTTGTCCTGCCTCTTCTCTTCCACCACTTGGCCCATGGCCCAATACTTCTTCCTCCGTATTCCCGTAACTCCCCGGTACTCTGAAAAATACCCGAATCACTCGGAACCTTTCCGATGTACGAATATAGTTGTCCAATATATCGATCTTTACGTCTCGACCATTTCGAGACTCCTCATCATGTCCCCGATCTCATCTGGGACTCCGAACTACCTTAGGTACATCAAAACACATAAACTCATAATACCGATCGTCACCGAACATTAAGCGTGCGGACCCTACGGGTTCGAGAACTATGTAGACATGACCGAGACACATCTCTGGTCAACAACCAATAGCGGAACCTGGATGCTCATATTGTCTCCCACATATTCTACGAAGATCTTTATCGGTCAAACCGCATAACAACATACGTTGTTCCCTTTGTCATCGGTATGTTACTTGCTTGAGATTCGATCGTCGGTATCTCAATACCTAGCTCAATCTCGTTACCGGCAAGTCTCTTTACTCGTTCCATAATGCATCATCCCGCAACTCACTCATTAGTTGCATTGCTTGCAAGGCTTATAGTGATGTGCATTACCGAGAGGGCCCAGAGATACCTCTCCGACAATCGGAGTGACAAATCCTAATCTCGATCTATGCCAACTCAACAAGTACCATCAGAGACACCTGTAGAGCACCTTTATAATCACCCAGTTATGTTGTGACGTTTGGTAGCACACAAAGTGTTCCTCCGGTAATGGGGAGTTGCATAATCTCATAGTCATAGGAACATGTATAAGTCATGAACAAAGCAATAGCAGTAAAGTAAAACGATCAAGTGCTAAGCTGACGGAATGGGTCAAGTCAATCACACCATTCTCCTAATGATGTGACCCCGTTTATCAAATGACAACTCATGTCTATGGTTAGGAAACATAACCATATTTGATCAACGAGCTGGTCAAGTAGAGGCATACTAGTGACACTCTATTTGTCTATGTATTCACACATGTATTATGTTTCTGGTTAATACAATTCTAGCATGAATAATAAACATTTATCATAAAATAAGGAAATAAATAATAACTTTATTATTGCCTCTAGGGAATATTTCCTTCACCAAATAGCAGCGATGAGGCCACAACCTAGAGTTTTCGAAAGATCCCCCAAATCCATGCACTTCCGCCACCAGATCGTCGCCACGAGGTCCTCCTACGACGAACCTGAGCTCGGGATCCCATGATCCACCACTCCTAGGCGCCGCCCCAAGGAGTCGCCTCCATACCCATCATTCTCGACGGAGGGGATTCCATCACCGCCATGTTTGGAGCCGCCGCTCCGGGACCCTCGCTCCGCAGATTGGACGATGCCCCCGTGGAAGCCATCCTCCACGCCGCGCCGTGCCGCCAGAAGAAGCAACCGAAGGAAAATGGTGTGCAGCCGATCCGATCCGCCGCCATGCGCTGGCCCTCCCAACCGCGCCATGGCCGCGAGGCACCAGGGCCTCGCCGTCCCGTGCACTGGTGGCGCGCGGGATTTCCCGACGGCCTCCTATGGGGGCGACAAGGGGAGAGAGAGGATGGAGGAGGTTCACAAGTGTCGTCGTCACCTGATCATATATCTTAGATTTTCACCATGAAGAAAATCCGTGCTCTAAAAAACAATGCCTTCAACAAGTCCAGTGCGAAGCACAACCAATTAAGACCAGACCTTGGGTTTTCACCTCAAAGCTAAGACTCCGTACTCCTCCTGTGCTGCCGCCCCCACTTTGCTGATGTCGTTGCTACAAGTCACGAAACACCAAGCAAACTCATCATCACCTGGAAGATTAGATCCGCCATTACTAGGCCTCAGACCTTATTCCATGACCTTCTCCGCCATTGTCTTCACATTGGAAATTGAAACACCGGCATGTCCCATAATGTTAATAGACAATGAAGCTTCACATCATGCCTTCCTAAAGCCACATGGGCTGAAATAGGGGCGCACAAGACCGAGTCCCATTCGGTCCAGCAATCTACAAGCGCCAAGCACCAAAAGGAGATCTCAAGTGGAGCCTTCCGGAACTCGTTAACGGCCAGATCAATGAGGGTCGACATCAAGCAGAACACCGTCTTGGCGTTAGAAGAAACCTAGGACCACCTCCATTATTGAAGCAAAACCAATAGCCCCCCACGCCGCCATTCAGAACAACAGAGGAGAAGGCAACCACGACGGCGCCTATGTGAACGCACCAATCGCTCCTACCTCGCCGCTCCAACTCGTGCCAAGCCACGGCTAGAATGGTCACGACAACCGGCGCCACGATCTCCCGGCGGCAACCGAAGAGCAGCGGTGATGCCACGACCTAGGGTTTCCGAAAGATCCCCCAAATCCACGCACCTCCGCCACCAGATCGTTGCCATGAGGACCTCCTGCGACGAACCTGAGCTCGGGATCCCGTGCACCGCTCCTAGGCGCCGCCACAAGGAGCCGCCTCCATACCCATCATCCCCGACGGAGGGGGTTCCATCACTGCCATGTTCGGAGCCGCCGCTCTGAAAGAAATATGCCCTAGAGGCAATAATAAAGTTGTTATTTATATTTCCTATATCATGATAAATGTCTATTATTCATGCTAGAATTGTATTAACCGAAAACTTAGTACATGTGTGGATACATAGACAAACAGAGTGTCCCTAGTATGCCTCTACTTGACTAGCTCGTTAATCAAAGATGGTTAAGTTTCCTAGCCATATACATGTGTTGTCATTTGATGAACGGGATCACATCATTAGAGAATGATGTGATGGACAAGACCCATCTGTTAGCTTAGCATAATGATCGCTTAGTTTTTCTGCTATTGCTTTCTTCATGACTTATACATGTTCCTCAGACTATGACATTATGCAACTCCCGAATAACAGAGGAACACCTTGTGTGCTATCAAACGTCGCAACATAACTGGGTGATTATAAAGGTGATCTACAGGTGTCTCTGATGGTGTTTGTTGAGTTGGCATAGATCAAGATTAGGATTTGTCACTCCGTGTATCGGAGAGGTATCTCTGGGCCCTCTCGGTAATGCACATCACTATGATCCTTGCCAGCAATGTGTCTAATGAGTTAGCCACGGGATGATGCATTATGGAACGAGTAAAAAGACTTGCCGGTGACGAGATTGAACTAGGTATGATGATACCGATGATCGAATCTCGGGCAAGTAACATACCGATGACAAAGGGAACAACGTATGTTGTTATGCGGTTTGATCGATAAAGATCTTCATAGAACATGTAGGAACCAATATGAGCATCCAGGTTCCGCTATTGGTTATTGATCGGAGATATGTCCCGGTCATGTCTACATAGTTCTCGAACCCGTAGGGTCCGCACGCTTAATGTTTGATGATGATTTGTATTATGAGTTTCGTGTTTTGATGAACTGAAGTTTGTTCGGAGTCCCGGATGAGACCATAGACATGACGATGAGTCTCGAAATGACCGAGACATAAAATTGATATATTGGAAGGTTGTGTTTGGACACCGGAATTTTTTCGAATAGGTTCGGGCATTTTTCAGAGTACCGGGGGTTACCGGAACTCCCCGGGGGGGGTTAATGGGCCTTCATGGGCCCTAGTGGAAGAGAGGAGGTGGCGGCCAGGTGGAGGCGTGCGCCCCCCCAAACCCAATCCAAATTGGGTTAGGGTTGGGGGGCCCCTTTCCTTCTCTCCTTTTCCTCTTTCCCCCCTTTTCCTTGTAGGAATAGGGAAGGGGGGCGAATCCTACTTGGATCGGGAGTCCAAGTAGGACCCCCCTTGGCGCGCCACACCTATGGCCGGCCTCCTCTCCTTCCCCCTTTATATACGTGGGGAGGGGGCACTCCAAAGACACACAAGTTGATCTTTTTGCCGTGTGTGGTACCCCCCTCCACAGTTACACACCTCGGTCATATCATTGTAGTGCTTAGGCGAAGCCCTGCGTCGGTAACTTCATCATCACCGTCACCACGCCGTCGTGCTGACGGAACTCTCCCTCGGCCTCAACTGGATCAAGAGTTCGAGAGACATCATCGAGCTGAATGTGTGCTGATCGCCGAGGTTCCGTGCGTTCGGTACTTGGATCAGTTGGATCGCGAAGACGTTCGACTACATCAACCGTGTTACTAAACGCTTCCGCTTTCGGTCTACGAGGGTACGTAGACACACTCTCCCCGTCTCGTTGCTATGCATCTCCTAGATAGATCTTGCGTGATCGTAGGTAATTTTTTTGAAATACTGCGCTCCCCAACACGCTCCGGGACCCTCGGGCAACAGATCGGACGACGCCCCTATCGAAACCGCCCTCCAAGCCGCACCACGCCGCCAGGAGAAGTACTTGAAGGAAGAGATTGTGCAACCGATCTGATCCGCCGCCATGCGTTGGCCCTCCCAACCGCGCCATGGCCCCGCCATCCCCTTCACTGGTGGCGCACGGGATTTCTCGGCGGCCTCCTCTGGGGACGACGAGGGGGGGAGAGGATGAAGGAGGTGGCGTCAAGCCCCCCCCCCCCCCCCCCCCCCCCCCCGCGCCACCCTCGGGAGGAGGAGGGACGACGCGGGGGAGCGTTCCTTTCTTTCTATGTGAGGTACCTAGAATAATTAGCTTATATTTCTTTTCTTTTCTGCAACAATCTTATGTTTTATGGTTTTCTTGTCTATATATTTCTTGGGGACAACCAAACATTAAATACGTCAGTATGAGCAGCACTGGAGGTGAATTGAGGGGCGGAAGAAAAAAATGAGTTATGGGTTCTTCAGTTCACATTCTGTAGCTTCTGTAAATAGTGCTCACCTGTAAATTGTGACTTGGCTGTCCCGGCATTTCTCTTAATTTAATGCAATCTTCAGTGCATATTGCATTCCTTGTGTACATACTAAATTTATATTGCCATTTTCAACAGTTTTCATACTGAATTGAGATCACTGGTTTCAGATTAGCAATCATAATTTTCTTCATATGCACTGAATATATATAGATTTCTAAAACAATTAAAATCAAGGCACGCTGTTTCGTCCAGTGTTTCTCTGTGGTCATATTTTATTTTACCACTGATAGTTCAACATTTTTTTTGCGGGGAGTTCAACATTCTTTCTACTCCAATTCTCCTCCTTTCATAATGTCGAAGTGAACGCTTGCATAGTTATTCAATCAAAAGTAGAAAAAAAAACAAATTTAAGTTCAGAAACATGACGATACGCAAATGAAAGCAACAAAACAGACCATGCAAAGAATTATAGTTTCCAAGAAATACGACGTGGCTTTGTTGGTCCTTTAGGCTCAAGCCTTTTTTGGTTCATAGGATAGAAAAATTATAAGAATAGAAAAGTCATAGAAAATGAGATGACATGCATCTCAAATCCTTTTTTTTGAGCATCAGTACAGACACAAGCGTTCATATACACGCGCATACACTCACTCCTATGAACGCACGCACGCACATCTTACCCTTATGAGCACCTCCGAGAGACTGAGCCGGCATATCATCTTGAGATTTACGAAGTCACTGTAGGCGCCTCGTCGTCGACGGGAACGTCTCCTCCCACTGAAAGCGCATCGCCGGAAATTCTGAAATAAATCCAGGAATACTGGGAGCAACAGGATTTGAACCCTGATGGGTTGGGGATATCACTATCCACCTAACCAACTCAACCACAGGGTTGGAGACATGCACCTCAATTCCTATGAGTAGAGATAAGAAAGGAGATATCATTTGTTTCGTATCATAGGATTTTTTTTTCATTAAATTTAGGCTATTGTTTATTTTCTTATGAAATGTGGAGGATAGGAAGATTTGCTTCATAGAAATAGGATTCCATTCCTTCAAACCAAAGAGCTATATAGGAATTTTTCCTATAAAAATCCTATCATATGAAGGCCTCAATTTGCTGTTCATAATTTTTTTATAATCCTGAGTGAAAAACTAGTTGCAAGAATAGATAAAAGCTGATTAACCAACAATATACATAACTAAAATTAAACTGCAGAGCTTCTCCCCCTCTCGAAGATTTCTAACAAAGAAAACAACAGGCGCAAGAAAAGTCGATTGTAAGCTGAACCGGTTCGATCAACTCTGCCTGTTCGTGTCTCGGAGAGGAAGGCTTGTTAACTATCAGGCCAACCCCCTCAGACGATCAATGAGCTCCCCTTTCTTCAGCTTGGAGTAGCCTCTCATCCCCCTCACCCTCGCCATGTCCCTCAGCTCGGGCACCTTCATGTCCTCCAAATTTGGCTGCCCGTCTTGGTGCAGTCCCTCTGGAAGCACAAGCAACGCGATGATGGTTCAGAACAAAGGAAACATAATTATTTTCATCCTGATGCTGTCAAGTTACCGTGTGGTTGCAGCTTCATGCCGGCCTCTTGGAGCGTGCCAGCCGGCGACGACGGCTTCCTCGTCCTCCCGGACGCCTTGGGCGAGTCCCTGGTAATGGCGGCCTGGATGCCGCTGAAGAACTCTATGAGCTCTTCTTTGCTGTGCTTCTTGACCGCCATTCTTGAAGGCGGATACCCGTTGGCTTCGGATCTGACCGTCAGGGAAGATGAGCAGGGCAGAGAACCCCGCAGTGGAGCGCGATGGAGAGCAAAATCTGCAGATGCCACCGAATTCAGGGCTTCAGACTTCGCCATAAGATTTTTTCGGTCAGATTGGAAGGGAGACTGAAACTAAGAGAGGGAGCCATGGCAGAGACTGCAATGGTGCCTGTTTCCTATATATCATTAAAATTGTACTAGTACAAAATGTATTCACCAATGTGGCAATGCAGGCACAATGACTGCAATGGTGCCTGTTTCCTATATATCATTAAACGCACTAACTAACTAACCTTGATGAAGATGTTTTCTATCGAAAAGGAGATAACTACAATGTTTCACAATCACCTCTTGGGAGAGCAAATGATCCGGGGAAGGCGGCTTTTCGCAGAGGACTGGGAGAGATTTGGTGATGCTGCATGAGGATTCCTCCCATTTCTTCTCTCTCCTTCCTCTGCCAATGAACCGAAGCTGGCCTCCTTGCTGTTCTCCAATGGAGTGACAGTTGCGCTCTTGTTCTGTTTGCGCTCTATCCTCTTCCTCAGCCACACGGAGGTGGTAAATGATGCAGTCCATGAAGTTTTACATAAACACCCTCGTTAGAGAAATGGTCTTTTTTTAGCATCGATGGAGTAGAAAGGACCGTAACTAACTTGTGTCATTTTATGAATTTTCCGGAATGCGAGGGAGCAAATGGCCAAAGAATCAACCTAATCCAGAAAGCTATCCATTGCGAGACCAAACCACGCCGACAGCGCCAATTTCGCGGCAAAATTTGAACTCCTCTGCCTCCGGCTCCCATGGCGACGCCTCCAGCCACCTCCATTTCCAGCCACCCCCGAGCTCCGCAGCCATGGCCGCCTCCCAAGAGCACCAGCCAGAGAGCGAGGGTCCGGTGTAGCGTCCTCGCACCGTCCGGCCAAGTCTTGGAGGCAGCCGCTTCTCCGAGGGACGCCGAGAAATCGCCAAACTGGCTCCCGAGTTCCGACGTGAACCTGCAGATTCAGAGGCTGTGTCGGTCGGGTGAGTTGGCGGAGGCTTTGAGGTTGCTCGGCTCGGCTGGGGTCGACGACCGGAGCTACGGCGCCGTCCTCCAGCTCTGCTCGCAGATGAGGTCGTTGGAAGGTGGGAAGAGAGTTCATTTCCTGGTTCGTGCATCTGGCCTTGGAACAAATGCAATGGACAGTGTTCTCGGGCAGAAATTGGTGCTGATGTACTTGAAGTGTGGGGACTTGGGGAGTGCACGAAGGGTGTTTGACGAAATGCCTCAAGTGAGCGATGTGCGCGTTTGGACTGCTCTGATGAGCGGTTATGCCAAGGCTGGTGATTTACGAGAAGGTGTGTCTCTGTTTAGTAGGATGCACTGCTGTGGGATTCGACCAGACGCATACGCCATTTCCTGCGTCTTGAAGTGCATTGCTGGTTTGGGCAGTATCGCGGATGGTGAGGTGGTTCATGGGTACCTTGAGAAGTTGGGTCTTGGCTCGCAGTGTGCGGTTGGAAATGCATTGATGGCTCTGTACTCAAGGTGTGGCTGTAACGAGGATGCTTTGCGGGTGTTTGAAGGAATGCCTCAGCGGGATGCTATTTCTTGGAATTCTGTCATCAGTGGATGCTTCTCAAATGGATGGCATGACAGGGCTGTTGAGCATTTTAGCAAGATGTGGTTTGAAGGCCTGGAGATCGATTCAGTGACGATGCTCAGTGTTTTGCCTGCTTGTGCTGAATTAGGTTATGAGCTTGTTGGAAGAGTGATTCATGGATACTCTGTGAAAACTGGATTACTGTGGGAGCTTGAGTCTCTGGAGAGAGGAGTAGATGAAAATCTGGGATCCAAATTGGTATTCATGTATGTGAAATGTGGTGAATTAGGCTATGCACGCAAGGTGTTTGATGCAATGTCATCGAAAAGCGACATACATGTGTGGAATCTACTAATGGGTGGGTATGCAAAGGTTGGTGAATTTCAAGAAAGCCTATTTCTTTTTGAGAAAATGCATGACAGTGGAATTGCCCCGGATGAGCACACCGTTTCATGCCTTGTGAAGTGCGTCACTAGTTTGTACAGTGGAAGGGATGGCCTAGTGGTTCATGGGTATCTTTTGAAGTTAGGTTTTGGTGCACAGTGTGCAGTTTGCAATGCAATGATATCATTCTATGCGAAATCCAACATGACTGAAGATGCAATCTTGGTGTTTGATGGAATGCCTCATCGAGATGTCATATCCTGGAATTCTATCATCAGTGGCTGCACTTTCAATGGATTACACAGCAAAGCTACTGAACTATTTGTAAGAATGTGGTTACAAGGACAGGAGTTGGATTCAGCCACATTGTTAAGTGTTTTGCCTGCTTGTGCACAGTTGCACCATTGGTTCCTAGGGAGAGTGGTTCACGGGTACTCTGTGAAAACTGGGTTGGTAAGTGAGACATCTCTTGCTAATGTTCTTCTCGATATGTATTCAAATTGCTCAGATTGGCGTAGCACCAATAAGATATTCAGGAACATGGATGAGAAAAACGTTGTCTCATGGACAGCAATAATTACAAGTTATACCAGGGCTGGTCTTTTTGACAAAGTGGCTGGGTTATTGCAAGAAATGGCACTAGATGGTATCAGACCAGATACCTTTGCAATTACCAGTGCTCTTCATGCTTTTGCTGGTAATGAATCGCTGAAAGATGGCAAATCTGTCCATGGATATGCCATCAGAAATGGAATGGAGAAAGTTATTCCTGTTACCAATGCGCTGATGGAAATGTATGCGAAATGCGGAAATATGGAGGAAGCAAGGTTGATTTTTGATGGCGTGACGAGTAAGGATATGATATCATGGAATACGCTGATAGGAGGTTACTCCAGGAATAATCTAGCCAATGAGGCTTTCAGTTTGTTCACTGAAATGCTGCCCCAGTTCAGACCTAATGCCGTGACCATGACCTGCATCTTTCCTGCCGCGGCAAGCCTTTCATCCCTGGAGCGGGGCAGAGAGATGCACACCTACGCCTTACGAAGAGGGTACTTGGAAGACGATTTCGTAGCCAACGCCCTCATGGACATGTATGTTAAGTGTGGTGCATTGCTGCTAGCTCAACGGCTGTTTGACAGGTTGAGCAACAAGAACCTCATCTCATGGACCATCATGGTAGCGGGATATGGCATGCATGGCCGTGGCAGGGATGCCATTGCGCTCTTTGAGCAGATGAGGGCAAGTGGCATTGAGCCGGATGCAGCCTCTTTCAGTGCCATACTGTATGCCTGCAGCCATTCAGGCCTGAGAGACGAGGGATGGAGGTTCTTCGATGCGATGCGTCGTGAACACAAAATAGAGCCCAGGCTGAAGCACTACACCTGCATGGTTGACCTACTAACCAACACCGGAAATTTGAGGGAAGCTTACGAGTTCATCGATTCGATGCCGATCGAGCCAGATTCAAGTATATGGGTCTCATTGCTGAATGGATGCAGAATTCACAGGGATATCAGGCTTGCAGAGGAGGTAGCAGAGAGGGTCTTTGAACTGGAACCTGAAAACACCGGGTACTACGTTCTTCTTGCCAACATATATGCTGAGGCTGAGAGATGGGAGGCTGTAAGGAAGCTGAGGAACAAGATCGGCGGCCGGGGGCTCCGGGAGAAAACTGGCTGCAGCTGGATTGAGGCCAGGGGCAGGGTTCAGGTCTTCGTCGCAGGCAACCGGAGTCATCCACAGGGGACAAGGATTGCGGAGTTCCTGGATGAAGTTGCCAGAAGAATGCAGGAAGAAGGCCATGATCCGAAGAAGAGATATGCTCTGATGGGCGCCGACGACGCGGTGAACGGCGAGGCACTCTGTGGCCACAGCTCAAAGCTCGCCGTCGCGTTCGGGGTGCTGAATCTGTCGGAAGGGCGTCCGATCCGCGTGACGAAGAACTCGAGGGTTTGCACTCACTGCCACGAGGCTGCCAAGTTCATATCCAAGATGTGCAGCAGAGACATCATATTGAGGGATTCGAACAGGTTCCATCATTTTGAACAGGGCAGGTGCTCTTGCAGAGGTTACTGGTAGCAAAACAACTGCTGTGTAACATGTGTTGCATTTCATTTACAGATGAGGTGTTCTTGTAGTACTATCATTGTACCATGCTGATTCCCTTGTTACAGTACGAAGAGGTTGCCTGTCACATTCACAACGTTGGGGGAAAATGACTTTGTAAGAAACATCAGTTACAGCTCTACAAAATCAGAAGGAAACCAAAAGATTTAAGCACATTTCTCTATCTTCGATGAACTACCTACACAAACCCAATCGTTCTATACCGAAACCATAAATATATAATGCCACGCAACAAAGACATACATGTCTATTCTAGCAGCACATCAGAGCACAAGATTTCAGTACCACATGACTTGTCTCATTACAAACAAGAGTTTCTGCAGGGCTCTAGAGTCCCATATAATGATATCCCAAAAGAAGAACCAACTGTTTGTCATTTCACTAGGACTAGTTGCAGTTGGATTGGGTTCATGAGTCAGGGCCAACATGCTGTGTTATAACCCAGGAAACTGTCCATAAGGTGACACCGCACATTTCTCCATCTATGGGAAATTATATACTTTGACCACCTTGGATGTGTCGCACACAATCAGGTTATCTGAATCAGTTGGAGCAGCACACAACCAATTTACCTGCCAAGATATGGATCAGAGATCAGTATTATGCCTAGAAATTTCAATGGCATGATAACCAACAAGATACGGTATTGGCGTTGTTAGTGCCACATCTAGCAAAAGACAATAATTCAAACAAAACTGAAGGTCTAGCTACAACCTTTTTCTTCACATCAATATCCAACACCAATTCACTATTGCTGTTTGTTTCAGGAGAAAATCCTTTGGACCAATCCCATACTTTCAGTGATGCGTCGTTACCACCTGAAACAAGGAACTTCCCCTTCTCACCAAACGCTGAAAATGCTCTGTTAAGTGGCTAATTAGTGAAACAGTGATATACGCAAGGAACACAGAAACAGCATAAAGGGACTTACACACAGGAGACAGCTGCAGTATGGCCACCCATTGAGTAATCAAGATGGATCCTTTTCCCTTGGCATTGATTATTGCTCCCATCCCCAAGATCGTTTCTTTTCGAGCTCATGGCCAAACCGCCTGCCCGAGAAGGGCCTTTTGATTTTGCAGGGGCCAATTCATATTCTAGATCAACTACATCAACAACACCGTCCCCCCTTGCAACGGCACAAACTTTATACAACCCACCTAAAATGCCCTCTTCAGAAACTGCTACCGAGTGAACGAAAGCAGGGTTGAGACATTGCCCTGTACTACCCGAAGAATTGCTATTTTGCAATTCAGGTGATCCTGACATTCAACAGAAATACGTTAACCGATCCGCATCGGAGAATGGCGAAGTGAAAAATAACAGGAATACAGCTTTTCAATGTATCGACAGATCTTTTCCTACTATGT
The DNA here is from genome assembly GCF_056163025.1 of Triticum urartu. Lineage (NCBI taxonomy): Eukaryota > Viridiplantae > Streptophyta > Magnoliopsida > Poales > Poaceae > Triticum > Triticum urartu. Next base: position 117,389,854 of record NC_141875.1, on the reverse strand, counting down.
AAACCAACTAATGCGACTCTTCGTTCTAATAGACACATAAGAGCTGCATTTAATATGCCTAAAGCAAGTTTCATGAGGTTTACTAGGAACTGTTAGGATGCATCATCATCAGGACAAGACATAAGTATCAGTTTGGAATAGCACAAGCAATATAAGCTGTGTACACGATTTTAATAGAAGAACGAGGTACCATAATCAATAGAAAATAGTGCTCGCCCTTTGGAGAAATCCCACACAGCAAGCTTTGAGTCAAGGCCACCAGTAATTGCTGTCAAATCAAGACGCTAATACATTTAAAATAACATATCAAAGATAGACATATAACAGTTCTTCCCTTATCAGTTGTAAAAAGAAGGAAGACGCAGGAGCAAATAAAAGTGTCAAATAAAACAAAGAAAAAGTGAACAATAACAATAACCTGTCCAAGGTCTCCAAGGAATGAATTGTACACTGCTGCAAATCTGTTGAAATGTTGCTAAGGAAGACAGGTTGCAGGGCAACAGAAACATTAAACTGGGAATAAGAATACGCAAAACAAAACTTAAAACACTGTTATTTGATGAAAAAGTACGAAAATCTCCAGACCATGTAAGGATACACTTGTGTGGGCTTCCCTCAATCTTTTGTACAAGCACTTTTGAGTGGTATTGACAATCTGTTAGAGGAATAGTCGAACTTACGAAGAGTGAAATAATTGACGAGTTATTATGCCAAAGAAGTAACAACTTATTTCATTCAAGTTTCTTCAGCTTTAAGATACTAGAGCATCCAAAAGCCCAGATCTAAAGTTATCCAACAATCCTCTTACAATTCAAATTTATGTTCTAATCCCCCTTGGTTCTAAGTAAGCAGACGATATATAAAATCAGTACTTTTGAACCTAGAATGATTTAATTCTATTATTTCGAAAAGATCTTATATACCTTAATATCCCCACTGTCATCTGCAGCAGCAAGATAGCCTTTAGAACTCACAGCAATCTGCATAAAATGTGGAACTCTTAGATTCTACCCTTGCTGGACACAGTTAAATGTTAGTATCAGGCCAAAGGGCCTAAGATCCAGTAATAAGAGAAAATTCACAATCACAGCACCATTTCTGTTAGAGTACGTAATGGGCCTAATGGGCCCGTTAGTCTTAGGGTTAATTAGAGATAAGAGTCGCTTGCTTAGGGGTCAAGTAAGCCTTGCTTGGGAGTCAAGTAAACCTCTCTATATAAAGAGAGGAGATGTATTAATCTAATCAAGCAAGAATTAAGAAGGAAATCCCTTCCCTCTTGCCCGGCCGTGGGCAGAAAGGCCCCCGGCCGGTCCTCTCGCGCCCTCCTTCTAGCAGCGCCATAACAATTTGGTATCAGCTAGCTTCGGTTCGATCATGTCTTCACCGCCGCCCAACCCGTCTCTTCCGCTGCCGGTCACGACCGTCGCCCCGCTCCTGCCCGCGCCGGGATCCTCCGTCGCGCCCGCCCCCGTCGTCCTCACCCCGGAGGTGTCCGGGGCGCTGCGGGACCTAACACAGGCGGTCCAAGAGATCCACCTGTTCTTGGCCGGGTCCTATGGGCCACACCCGGCTGCGCCGCCCATCACCGCCACCGCACCGCCGTGGCTGCCGTGGCAGCCGCCGCACCAAGCGGCCCCCGCCGTGCTCGCCGGGCTACTGCAGCAGCCGCTGCAGCTGCCATCCATCGCCCCGTCCTGGCTGTCATGGCAGCCGCCACACCAGGCGGCCTCCGCCGCGCTCGTCGGGCTGCTGCAGCAGCCGCTGCAACTGCCATCCACCGCCCCGTCCTGGCTGCCGTGGCAGCCGCCGCACCAGGTGGCCTCCGCCGCGCTCATCGGGCCGCTGCAGCAGCTGCCATCCACCGCCCCGCCCTGGCTGCAGTGGCAGCCACCGCTCCTGGCGACCTCCGCCGCGCCCGGCGCTCCGCCGCAGCAGCCGCTGCAACTGCAGCAGCCATCACCGGTCAGCTCCGGCCCCGCATCGACCGCGCCGACGGGAGTCCCGATCCACCAGATCAAGTTCCCGCCGTCGCCATCACCGCTTCCCCAGGGCGTCCCCATCCAGCAGATCAAGCTTCCGCCATCGCCGTCACCGCTTCCAGCTTGGATCACTACCCGCCACGTGTCGGCGACGGTGAGGCTGCAGGCTGCTGCACGCGGCCTCCTAGCGCGTCGGCGTGTGCGGGAGTTGCGTGGTCTGCAGCTGCTGCTCCTCCCAGTTGCGCTTCGCTGCGCAAAGGACCTCGATCTCGTCCACTGCGTCGGGGATCTTGGGCATGCTGTTTTCCCCACGGGCAGCGACCTCCAAGTCTGCGACATTGGCGGTTGGGGGAGCACACCCCTCTTCGTCATTCTCCATCGCAAGCCCCCCACTCTTCCCTGTGCGGTGCAGACCAACAGCCGTCCGGCAGGAAGAAGGCATGGTGTCACCGACAACAACGCACCACGTAGCACCACTGCATTCCGTCACCGGGCGCCGCAAGGGCGCCTCTGCTGGTCACTCTTGCGACCACTTCCAGGTGGTCCTACACATGCACTCCTTTTGTCCAGATGGTGTCCATGGGATCCAGGTGGCTGTACACGTGCATGTCCGACGTGCGGATGGTGTTCACCTTTTGTTAAGGGTCCAAAATAAAGCGTCCCAGTCCATTTCAGGTTGAGAATAATAAAACAAGCCGAGATGTAAAAGGCTTGTTTTAGGTGTTAGGTTTGGGTTGCGTCGAGTCATGGTTATAAGTTGGTTAGGCTGCAGCTTGAGGACAAGCTGCATGTCCAGGTGGGGTGTAGTGTTAGAGTACGTAATGGGCCTAATGGGCCCGTTAGTCTTAGGGTTAATTAGAGATAAGAGTCGCTTGCTTAGGGGTCAAGTAAGCCTTGCTTGGGAGTCAAGTAAACCTCTCTATATAAAGAGAGGAGATGTATTAATCTAATCAAGCAAGAATTAAGAAGGAAATCCCTTCCCTCTTGCCCGGCCGTGGGCAGAAAGGCCCCCGGCCGGTCCTCTCGCGCCCTCCTTCTAGCAGCGCCATAACAATTTCACACCGTAATAAGAAGACTAAAAGGAGCGGTGTTGCAGATAAAATAAAACACCTGGTTGATTTCATCTCTATTGTAGTTATATGTCTCCAGTGGCTTTGATTGAGATCCCTGCAAGAAAACTACTTTAATCATATTCCCAGTGAAAACCAGCGCAAAAGTCACAACTTCGATTTGGGAATACAAATATTTAGTGGGTGCTCGCTTACCATACGAATATCGAAGGACAAGATTTCATTTCCAGCCGATACATACACATGATCTTCATTTCCTATCAAATGAAAACAAATGACATGAAAGTGTGTGAAGTTTGCATGTCGCACAAAAAATGGGATGAACTTCTTGAGATGTTTGGAGGGCATTACTGACCTGATTTAAAACAGATGGAAGAGATAGGTTTATTTGCTGCCTCAATGGTCAAGAGCACATCTTTGGTGCGCAAATCAAACCAGCAAAGACATCCATCCTAAGGTGACAGAACAAGCTATTAGAAGTTTAGAACATGAGAGATTACCGAAGGGCAGAAACATCAGAATTACCAAGTAGTGTGAAATTATATGCCTAAGGTTCCACAGTGTTGAATAACGATTAGCAACTTACCATTGCAATTTGTGCAGAAATTGAAAGATCTACATAAGGAAATAACCTACTGGTCTGGGAGCATAATACCAGGACTTACAAATATTTAGTGTCGGGTGCCATTTCTCATCTCAGCTTAATTACTGGTACTCCCTCCGTTCGGAATTACTTGTCTTGAAAATGGATGTATCTAGAACTAAAATACGTCTAGATACATCCATTTCTGCGACAAGTAATTCCGAACGGAGGGAGTACTTTCTACTGAGCATAAACCATTGCCAATACTTCTGTGAGAGGCGAATGCTGAGAAATTCATCGTGCGGTATCGAACTGAAATGCCATCATGTACTCATACTAGCATGAGACCATGAGAAAGGTCATTGGGTGTTCAAAATCTGTTATCCTGGCACTACCTCACAAGGGCATTGCATTCTGTACAATAGTACAAATGCTATTCACAAGATGTGTTCCAGTTAATCCTGCAGCAACGAGCTCAATGCGCATCCAGAGAAGCAAGAACATCACTTGGCTGCATAGTTTGCCTTCCCACCCCCACCCAGTGCAGCAGTGTCCAAATTAGCTCGACCGCTTCCTGCTAAAGCCTCCATTGACAAAGCCAATGCGAAGCAACCGGATTCCATTGCCAACATTGCACTACTGAGGCATCACAGAAAAGCGGCAGGCCAGCCACGAGATTCGGCCACTATGCCAGCCAGCGCCCACGAGGTGTTCGACCGGTGTCCTGACCGAGAGAAACCATGCTACCACAACTAGGGGCAGCGCGAGGACGTCCCCCGCGGGCTACAGGGTGTTGACGCGAGGCCATGGAACGGGGCAACCCTTTTCTGGGAGAAAAGCCAGAGGCTCAGAGCGAGTAGAGGCGCGTACCTCGCCGGAGGACGCGACGACGCCCGGGCGGGCGGAGGACGCTACGCAGCAGGTGACGGCGCCCTTCTTGTGCCCCCGCAGCCGCCGGGGCTTCCGCTCCGTCGACGTCGCCGCCGCCGCCGCCGTTTCTGTCTCGGACATGGCGCGCGTGGCCGGTGAAGACGCGAGGCTTTCTCTTCCCCCCTTGACCCTTGTCGTCGGCGCAGAACCTCCCCCAGGCTGAGAAAGCACGGCACGGGTGCGTGACCCGTTCGATTGAAGTATGAACGGTCTAGATGAGATCCTCGCTCGTTTATTTCAGAAGACTAGGGGGGCAGACCCCCACCCTAGAAACGGCGGCTCGTCCCGGAGCTGCTTCCGTTCCACCAAGTCCGGCGACTCCGCCGGCGAGTTTCTTAGGGGAATGCGGACCCCTAGAACGAACGCAGCACAATATTCGTCCGTGGACACGTAAGACGCGTTCACGGACAATAATACGGGAGCCGATCATCCAACCGTGTCCGCATAAATTTCGAACGAGATTTAAACGGACCGAATGATTTTCATTTGTACCATACACATTCATCATATTTTTAACATTTTTCATTAAATATGAGCGACCAAAAGTTAATCTAGTCCAAATTTTCACCCGCATCCGTCCTCCAAGTCATTGTTGTTTTCTACTCTTCCTCATCGGAGTTCGCCGCCTAGATGTTATTGGTGGAGGTGAGGTCAACGATAGACATGGACGATCCGGCCTCTGGCAGCGCGGGAGTATGCAGCTCAGGAATAAAAACACCTCCAACATTCACTTACCTTCTGCGATGTATTTGGTCTTTGTGCCGATAATGCAAGGAAAACGCTTACCTTCAGCAATCCGATCGCGTACGAGCGCCCCGCCGTTTTCATGTCCTTCGGATTGACTCTTGTCAGACGGTCGAGAGCAATCCCCTCCATGTCCACGTTCTCTGCAATCGAGCCTTTGTTTTAGAAAGAGAGTTTGCAACTGGACACCGAAGTAGGGCTTGGCGGAGACTCGTGCAGCTGGGTGGGCGACAGAGGCGAGGATTCCAGCCGGATCTCGCGGATCCGACGAGGATGGTGCGTGGGGACATACAGGGCGGCAGGCCCCCGCGGGGTTGGAGGCTAGTTTCATGGCGAGGACCCGCGATGGCAGTGGTGCACGATGCTCCTACGGTGAGAGACAACGGGAAGAGGAGGATGGTGGCGAGGCGACCAGGTCGGAGGTTCGATGCTCGTCGGCAGCGGCGCGGAGGTGGGGCATGAGGTGCTAATTCTCCCTCACCACCATTCGGCGGAGCTCGCATCGAATGACGGTGGTACTTTTTTTTGCAACCTTCTCTCTGTTGCAAGAAAGATTTTTTGTAACATCAATCATGTTGCAAACCTTTCTTCTGAATCATTTTTTTGCGTGACTCTGAAACATTATATGAAGGTGAAGACAAAAAAATCTGCAACATTACAACTGTAGCAAAGTTTTTTGCAACAATACATTTGTTGCAAAAGTTTTCTACACTTAAACCTATGAATAAGACCTTTGTTGCCAAAAATTCTGCAACAACAGAGTTGCAATGATGAAAGACACTGCTTTGCCGCATGATGACATCATACCAGACGACAGTGACAAAAGATCCGCCGGCCGACGGTAGCATGGCCTGTAACACAACGGGTCATTTATTGATGCGCAATTACTCACGGTCGACAAACTACTGAGCCGGGAAGGGAAAGTGAGGCTCAAAATAGAAAGTTGTCGAAGCAAAAAAAGATACAATGCTGATTTTTTTTCCATTTCATCTTTTCTTTTGTCCAATCTTCCTTATATATGCTTCATTCTTTCTTTCTCCCCTTTGATTTTTTCCTCACATCTTTCAGTTTTCTCCCATCCATCCTCTTAAAAATAGAATCAATTGTCTCACTTCTTATTAACTTATGAAAATAAAAACATTTTTGTTTAGTAAGTCATTAAATTCTTATCAAATAAATGCTTAATAGTAATCAAATTACAGGTAAATCATGGCGATTGCATACAAGAACTTGCCAAGATTTTAGTGCATCAATATAATAATGAACGTGTAGTTACGGGCTAATCTCCCAATGTTTATAGAGAAAATTCCTTATTTGACACTGTTTTAAAATCTGGTCCCTTATTTGACACTGAAAAAGTTTTTCTTCCCTATTTGACACTAGTCCTAAATTTTATTCTCTATACGGCATTTCTGTTCATTTTAAGCCTAAATGACACTTGAAAAGACGATTTTGCCCCTCATACGGTATGTGCGCGCGCGTGCGTGCGTGCTGTTGCATGTGTGAGTGCACGCGCACATGTGTGCTGCTGCGTGTGTGTTTGCTACTGCGTATGTACGTGCGCGCGTGCGTGTGTACGTGCGCGCGTGCGTGTGTGTGCTGTTGCGTGCCTATGTGCTGTCTGCATGTGTGTTGCTGTTGCGTGTGTGTGTATGTGTGTGTGTGCTGCGTGCGTGTGTGTTGCTGCGTGTGTGTGCGCGTGCATGTGTGTTGCTGTGTGTGTGCATGTGTGTGCACGTGCGCGTGCGTGTTGTTGCGTGTGTGTGCGTGTGCGTGTGTGTTGGTGCATATGGATGTGTTGCTGCGTGTGTGCTCCTGCCCTCGCACTGATGCTGCGTGTGTGTGCTATTGCCCGCACACACATATCACATGAGGGGCAAAAGAGTCTTTTCAGATGTCATTTAGGCTCAAAATAAACAGAAATGCCATATAGTGAATAAAATTTAGAACTCGTGTCCAAATAGGGAAGAATTTTTTTCTGTGTCAAATAAGAAAGCAGATTTTAAGATAATGTCAAATAAGGAATTTTCTCATGTTTATACTCCGTTGCAATCGCATGGGCAATTGGCAGTCAATGTATAAAATGCAAAAGAAGGAAGCACGGAAGACCTGCCGCCGCTGAGCCTCAGGAAACATTCACCATCTCAAACTCCCAACTCACCCGTACTACACCAGTTGGCAGTTTTCTGGATTACGTCCGCTTCCGCGCCGTTTGCACCAGTTGGCGGTCCGGCGCCGTGTGCCCGCGCGGCCGCGGCGTCGCCGATCCACGCTTCCACCCGCGCCGCTGGATGATGCTGCCGGAGGGCAACGGCCTCTACCCCGGCCACCGGAAGCTGGGTGGCCACATCCGCTTCTTCAACCTCGACACCGGAGCCCTCGTCCGTGTCGAGCTCCCCCTGTTCAAGAACCACTGTGCTCTGGAATCGGTCGACGGCCTCCTGCTCCTCCAGAGAGACCAAGACACCGCCGTCCGCCTCCTCCACCCTTTCACTCGCGACATTGTTGAGCTCCCACCGCTTGCCACCCTCCTCACGCAGCTGGGCGACGATCTCCGCAGCGCACACACCGACCCCGAGCTGCGGAAATGGTACTATATCAGATACTGCGTGTGTGCCTCCGTTTCCTGCAGCGGTGGATCCGTCGTCGTCATGCTCGCGTTCCGTCGTCTGATGCGTGTAGCCTTTGCGACCTCCGACTCCCAAGACCAGCAATGGACCATGCCAAGCTGGGAAGTCCCATTTAACATTGCGCCCTTGGCATTCCAAGGCAAGCTATACTTTGTGCACCATCCTGCAACTAATGGCTCGCTGGTTTTCCAGATCGACCAGCCCCTGCCGGTTGGTTCGCCGCCACGGCCGCCAAAGCTGATTGCCACATGTCCGGCAGATAAACTCTACAGGGGCTCCCATCTGGTAGAATGCAACTCACAGATCCTGCTTGTTGGCCATGGCGACATTTCCTTAAAGCACATTGTGATTTACAAACTCGAGGACCTTATCTTGGAAAGGTTTATCCCGCTGACAAGCATTGGAGACCGCGCCCTCTTTCTCCAAGGGAAGTGCCTGAGTGTCTCCTCCACGGCGCTGCCCACTGTCATGTCTGAAACTGTTGTCTATACCCATCCGATGTACTATCATTATGCACAATACCACCTCAGGACCGGTGCTTGGTCTCAACCAATCGACACCTGCGGTCTAGATGGCTTTAACCCGGGTCCTCGTAGCCTCATCCACCATGTCATTACTTGCTGCATTCGCAATGTCTGGTATGGTACTGGCACTCCTACTTTGTTTTTCCTCACCACTCCCTATTTATATTGTCACAACTGTTCCTAGATCATGTTAATTAGCGGGCTTAATACATTCTTTTTTTTTTGAGGAGTTAATACATTCTCCTTGTGACCCTTGTAGGAACAAAGGGCTATTATATTCGAAAAGGCTAGAAAATAGGCTTCCAACGCTTCTTTGGAAGGTGAAGAGAAAGCTTCGTTATTGGGTAAATTTTACTCGCATATAATCCTTTCTTTTTGTACTAGCAACTCAAAGTGATTAATATATTTATACTTACCACCTTTAGTTTTATTATCCTAACAAATAAGCAACCAACCATCGATCTAACTTGGACAGATGCTCAGTCCTCACAATAATATGTGCTCTTGATCAACACCCAACTCACAGAAACTCAGCCGTCAGAAATTTAGAATCCTCCTAATCCACAAGCACTTTGATAAGGTGTTCTTGTGGTACCCGCAATCCCCTCATTTCTATTGAACTAACTTTGAGATTTGCCCACCTCTTTTTTGTTGTTCTACACGATCAATCAGCCAAATAATTAGGGGGAATCGATTGATTGTTCTTGCCCACCTCAACCTGGTATGCTTATATAGTGGATGCTTAGGCCCTTGACCTTTCTAATACACTTGGATTCCTGGTATCCCACAGCAACATGTGAAATGTTATTGTGGTCTTTCGTAATTTATCATTTTGTCTTATTTTTGGCACACCTACTGATCACCGAATGCTCTCAGGATTTGTGCCAGGATAACTTGTCTAAGAACCATGGGGTGCGCTTGGTTTGAGCCCAATCAAACCCCACCAAAACATTGGCTAGCAAATATTTTTGCGTATGTTTTGATTGACCATGTTTTGGTCAATTGCCCAGAATAATGGGCTGGAGTTGGTTGGTGGGAGCATGGACATGCTAAAATATTAGGAACCATCAAAGCAAGAACAAAAATAATTGGCCATGAACAAAAATTGGTATGGTTGGTTTTGATCATCACTATCCAAACACAACACTAACAAGGTAAAGATTATGTTGGGCAAAATAAATACGATAAATGATTATCCAGTAAGAAACATGCTAAAGGATTGTGCTAGAGGAAGGAAATAAGGCAAGTCATTATGCTAGAAAAATCATAGTGAAGGATTCAGCAGCTGACTGATATTTGTTATTTAGATGCCCCATACTTATTTCTGGTTTTAGATTTGATCATATTGGTGTAATTGGTTTCATCACTTATGTTACATCTCCTTTTGTACTTGTGCTCCTTTTGCTAGTCATGAAAAGGCCCTTGTGACCAGAAGCTGGTGGATGCATGGATTCCCTTGGCGCCAAGAAGGGGGACTAGTTACACTCGTACCTCCTCGTCGTCTCCTTGTTGCTAGAACTTTTCTCATGACACCTATTGTGACGATACTGTAGCTCCGACAAATTTAAATATGCTTACCTTCTGCTTTTCAGCAATCATGTATTAGCTCGGATAGATGAAGCACATGGTGTTTTATTCCTGTCTTGTTTCCTTTTTTTAAGATGTCGTGTCCTGTTTCCTACAAGCATTTAGGTAGTGTATATTGTTTTTTTTTTTGAAAGTCACCGGGGGAGGGCGAAGGCCCTCCACCTGAATTTTCTTTTTTCTTTATTAAATCACCCCCCCCCCCCCTCCCCGGGAGCCAGGTTTTTACAGAGAGAGGGAGAGTAGTTACCTCACCCCCAGACGCACAGCCCGCGCCATAGAGGGTGGGGGGAGCACAAGCCCTCCCCCGCGGCAAGCAAGATGACTAGCCGGAGTGCGCGAACACCAGCAACCACCTGTCGATGCATGGTCGGTCAGCCACCTTCAGGCGCCCCCTCCACAGGGCCGCATCTTCCCCGCAGCAGCCGAGGAGACGAGCGAGGGAGGGCGGCTCGGCCCGGAAGACCACCGCGTTTCTATGCTTCCGAAGCTGCCAACAGCACAACAGGACAAAGGACGCGGTAGCAGCTTCGCCGGCCATGGCACGGACGTCCAGGTCCTCACATTGTAGCCACGTCCGGCCACCTCAAGCCCAATGGTTCTCCAGAACGAACGTGTGAAAGGACACGCAAAAATCATGTGATCAGCCGTCTCGAGCACCTCGCCGCAGATGGGGCACGCCGCCTCCTCCGCAGCGACGATGGTTTTCCGAAGAAGGACGTCCCGCGTGTGCACCCTTCACTGGACAAGGAGCCAGCCGAAGAAACGGACTCAGGAGGGAGCAGCGCACCCCCAAATGAACTCGGCGAAAGTAGCTTGCACCCCACCGAACCTCTCCAGAGCGTAGACCGCCGCCGCTGCAATGCCTCCCCGGGGACCCAAGCACAACACCGAGCTCCGCACGTCGTTCCCCGGGGTCGGGGCGACCCCATCCATGAGCGTCAGGAGGGTGGCCCGTTCCGCCGCACCGGCCGTGGTGAGCCTGGGCACGAGCGCACTGTCCAGCCCGTGAGAGCGCACCCATCACACCTTGACCTCCGATTCAGTCGCGTGTGAGAGGAGGGCGGGGAAGGCCGCCGCGACAGCTCCACACGGGAGCCATTTATCGAACCAGAAGGATGTTCGCTTCCCGTCACAGAGTTCCACCATCGTAAGACCGCGGTAGAGCGGGAGGAGACCGCTGAGAGCCTTGCCGTGCTCCCCGGTCGTCCGAGCTGCCGACCCGGAGAGGAGGGACCGTCCCGCGAGCTCGGCCCAAACCCACGTCGCCCACCGCGACGGTGCGGAGCAGGCATGGAGCCGATGCAGCATCTTGATCAGAAGGCACCGGTTTTGCGTCGCGAGGTCGCGAACCCCCAACCCACCCTCCGCCTTGGATCGGCATACTCTCTCCCATGCCACCAAGCATTGGGCGCCAGAAGCGCGTTCAGCCGCGTTCCAAAGGAAGGCGCGGCGTAGCGAGTCTAGGGCCTTGATCACCGCCGGAGGGAGCAACATAGCCGCCATAGCGTACGTGGGAAGAGCATCCAGGACGGCATTGATGAGGACGAGCCGCCCGGCAGGGGAGAGAAGGCGCGCCCGCCACCCCGACAAGTACTTGTCGACTTTGGCGATCATGGGGAGGAAATCCGCGAAGCAGAGTTTCTCCCAGGAGAGAGGGAGCCCGAGGTAAGCGTGCGGGAATCCTTGGACATCGCAGCCGAGGGCGCCGACGGTTATGTCCAACACGTCCGCCGGCACATGCATGGGAACATGTATATTGTTTTTGGTTCACTCGTGTAGTTCATTAGGGATGTTCTTCTTTCACATTTGTTAGAATCCCCTAACTTTAAGGCCTCCTTTAATTTATAGCAATTTTGTAGGAATTCTACTATATAGAATTTTTAGAGTAAAAATTCCCTAAGAGCTCTTTGATTTGTAGAAACTATTCCTATGCAGGATTGGTTTCTATCCTTCACATATCAAAGAAAAGAAAAACATTAGCTCAGACCTAATGAAAAAGTTTCTATTTTATGAACCAAATGATATCTCTTTTTATTCTATGAACAAAGAAGCCTAAGGGCCTGTTCGATAGTCACGTGGCTCCCAACTCACTGAACTCCAGGTCTAGAAGTGGTCCAAACGGTCGAACACTAGCAGTTATGAGCGAGGTGCTGGAAACAGGGGAGCAGAAGTTGATTTATATAGTGATACTACACATGTATGCCACTGCGAAGTGAATTTGTGTACTACCGGTTTTGCTGCAACTCATCTCCTCCTACGTCCTCTCGCATGGACGAGCGGGTCGTTTTCCTCAAATGGAACGACCCTTTTCATTAGAAGACATGTGGATTCGTGAAGCTCAAAGCAACCCATCCGACACAGCTTTCCTCCCGCTACCCCCGCGTCGCCCATGTGCGACTGAAAGGGAAACCCTAGCCGTCGCCGACTAGGCTCCTCCCTCCCTCCTCCCCCTGTCGCCAGCGTCGGATCTCGCTGGCGGGCAAAGCCCTGCCGGCGTGGGCGGCGACGAGGCTTCCTCTCTTCCCTGCGTGGTGGTGAATGGCACGAGCGACGTCACTCGGCGAGGGTGCGGCACTGCAGGGGGTGTAGCGGTGAGCACACAGGCGTAGAGGGCCACAACGGAGGGCGTGGCGGCGCTGGATCGGATCGGACATGGACCCCGGTTTCCTGCGTTGGGTGACATAGGGAGGTAGCGGCGACCTGGCTAGGGCGCCGCACGAGGCATGGGTTATGGAGGCGCTCTCGGGACTCAGTTTATAGATGAAAGGTGTAGCGCTCGTAGGCACTCGGTTTATACAGACGGTGACACGTGGTCGTTATCTCCCGGCTGCCGTCATGTTACTTTAGTAAGCCCAGAGCCTCGTATAAACACACGGCTTATACATAAACCAAGAGTTTTTGCACTGGCACTCGGCTTATACCTTATAAGCCGATCGAGGTAAACCGTGTCATATAAGCCGGGTGTTTTACTCGGCTTATATATAAACCGAGTTTACATCAATATAAGCCGAGTGTATTGGGTACACGACGTTAAAAAAAATTCCTGTAGTGCCCTTGCAATCTCCGATGAAGAGCTGGTGGTGAGCCTCGAGCCCGACGTGGAGGCGGTGGGGTGGGGTTGCAGCTGATCTGGTGGTGCCATCCTGCAGGCTTCCTGGTGGGGCGTGCTTCGACGGGCGGCTCCTGTTTTGGTGCCCTGGTCTCGAGGAGGTGAGGTGGCTAGTGTCGGTGACTGTCATGGCAAGCGGGGCGGGCTGAGGGTGTAGAGCTTGGGTTGCGGTCCGCTGCCTCTGCGGTGGTTTGGGGGCAGCGATGCAGGGGTTGGAGCTCGTGGTGGTTGCACACGTGGTCAGTGTGGGCGCAACATGGCGGTTGATGTCCTACGGCGGTGTGGTGGTGGCGGTGGAAACCTCCCTTCTACTTGGTGTGGGCCGGCGGCACGTGGTTTCGCTCGTCGAGATAGCTTTGACCTAGGGTTTGTGCTCGGGCGGACCAGACCTGGGCCCGAGGCAGATCAGAGCTGGTGCTCCGGGTAGGTGAGGTTGGGCTTAGTCCAAGTGGTGCTCGGTGCCGGTGGTCTTGTTAGCGTTGCGTCATTGCGCGGATTGGCGAGAGTGGCCATGGACATGGCGTCGTGTGAGCTCGCCTGGCCAAGGTCTCGAGTTGGCTCACCGGCGGCCAGCGGCAGTCTCGGAGTTGTGTCCTCCCAGTACATCGGGTATTGGCTGGGGACGCAGGTGTGGGTGCATCCTACGATGGAGGCATCTACCCAGACCCAGGGACTGGTGCCGGGCTAAGAGTAGATGGAGTGTCGTCGCTCTTCCTACCGTGGTTGAGTGCGTTGTGATGTGGGCGGCGCATTGTATCTCATGACAGGGATGCCGATGCGGCGACGTCGGAGGGCAGCCTGCATGGTTGCTCTTCTGCGGGAATCATTGAGGTGGTGGTGGCTCCCCTCTAGGGTTGTGTGGGCAACAGGAGGGGTTGCAACAGGTAGCTCATACGTGCCCTCTCTCTCAATGGGGTGACGTCCTGATCCATATCCGGGGTTCTGTCTTCGTCGCACTCCTTCTGGCGGCCTCGTGGTGGCACGGGTGAGTTGCCGAGCGAAACATTGGCGCCGACGACGGTGGCATTCAAGGGTGCCACACTCTTTTTGAAGATGTCGTTGTGGTTCTTCTCTTTGTGTCTAGGCTCCAGGCGAAGACATTTTTTCGGTGTGCACTTGGCAGAGACTATGCTCTTTGTTGTTCTCCCTTTTGAGAGCGTTGTCGTGGAGCTCGGGTGTGCTAGGTTGTAGCGTGGAGGTGTTTAGTTCTTCCAGTGCTCGTTGCAGCTGGAAGACGACGAAGACTTTGAAACCGTTTGAGGCATGATTTTCAATGATGATATTCGGCGCCCTAGGAGAGGATCACAGTTTGGCTACATACACATCAACTATGATAGAGCGGAGGGCAATGCCAAGATCATGCCAATCTATGGAGAAGTACTTTTGCCGGTGCTTTTGGATGCACACAAGTCTATTTTCTGACCGTTGCAAAAGCCATTGAGAAGTATGATGACTGGTTCAAGCTCTCGAGAAATGCAAGTGGAGAAATAAGTGTAAGCCCTCTGATGAAGTGCATTGCGACTATTTGAGTCTTCGCATATGGGTGTTCGGTCGATGCCGTTGACGACTATGTTCGCATTGGTGAAGACACAATATTGGAGGCCGTTCAAAGGTTCACTAAAGCAGAGATCAATGTCTTTGGACCTAAGTATTTGAGAGCACCCATCGAGGAAGACACGCAGAGACTGGTGACAGAGAGTGAATGAAGAGGATGGCCAGGGATGCTTGGATCATTCGACTATATGCACTAAACATGAAAAAAAATTGTCCTGCAGGGTGAAAGGGTCACAAAGATCCAACGATCATTCTTGAGGCAGTTGCATCGAAGGACCTTTGGATATGGCATTCATTCTTTGGTTTGTCCGGATCTCACAGTGAGTTGAATGTGCTGTTAAGATCATCACTGTTTTCTAGATTTATTACAGGAGATGCTTCTACTTGCAACTACTCGGTCAATGGACACAACTACTCGATGGGTTACTACCATGCGGATTTTGCGTTCAAAAGATAACAAAAATATTCAGAAGTTGTTAGGAAAGATGTGGAGAAAGCCTTCGGTGTGCTTTAGAAGCGCTTTGCAATTGTTCGTGCCGAGTACCGAAGCTCCAAGGTTTTATGACAGATAATGACTTGTTGCCTCATATTGCATACACATGATCATCGAAGACGAGACGAAGATGCCTGAGAACTTTTTAGTATGATCCAAATGAAACTCTGGTTGAGGCAGAGTATGATCCAAATAAAATTCTGGCATTCCTTGAAGAGCATCTCTGATCCAAATAGAATCCTGGCATTTCTTAAAGAGCATTGCAAAATCGAGAACCGACGAGCTCATGCTCAGCTCCAAGATGTTCATACTCAGCTCCAAGATCATTTTGTTGAGCATCACGGACAACATCATTATGTTTAGTTTCTATGTGTACTAATATGTATTCCCTCTGAAAAAGAAAATAGATCAAACGCTTTTATATCTCTTTATGGAGGGAGTAAGTGCAATAGAATTATACTTCCTCCATTCCTTTATCTAAAGTGTATATTTTTGACACGCCAACCAAGGGAATAAATTATAGATACATTAGTACAAAATTGCCCTTGTCAAATTTGTTGATTGCTGGCAAGTAAATCAGTTAGGCTTTGAAAGAAAGAGATATAGACAATCAGGGAAAAGATACTTTCCTTCTTTTCTTCTTTTTCTATATAGAGAAATGCAGAGACAATCGGGAGAAAGATATTTTACTCTTTTCTATAGGGATAAAATAGAGATTATGAGAAATTAAAAAAATGCATGTTACATTGTGAAATTTTATCAAAAAATAAATGCACCTTGTATAAAGGAACGGAGGGAGTATAAGTTTAGATAAAAATTTACTCCATTTTATACGGGGAATCGTGTAGGTCAGCTGGATGATCGATTAGAGTTGCCTTCAGAGCATCTCCAACAGCGGCGTCAAAAAACGCTCGCGCGCGGTAAACTGGCACTATAGCACGTGCGGGGTGTTTTCGCGCACTTCAACAGAGACGAGAAACTAGGGCGCGGGAAACGATTGCGCGCGCGTGGGAGAAAGCGGACGGTCACGCGCTAGATTTGACGCACCGCTTCCGGCACGTTTATAAATTGGCGGTGCTCGCCACACGACCCCCTATCCCTATTCGCACCGCCACGTACGCTCTCGCCGCTTCCTCTGCCGCTTCCCCGCCCCGTCGCCACCATGCCGCCGCGCCGTCGAGAATCTTCGAGCTACCGCAATGTCCGTGAGGGCCTCTCCGGCGCCTACTACGCTGAGATCCGGTCTGGCAAAGTCCGGCTCGGCCTTGGCACGTTCGAGACAGCGCACGAGGCCGCCCCCGCGTACGACGTGGTGGCGTGGCGCCTAGAAAGGCCTCGCTCGCAGATGAACTTCCGCGACATCTACACGCGCGAGCAGGCGCAAGCTGTCGTCCCTCCTCCTCGTCTTATCACAGACCTGGACCGTGCGGAGCACCGTCGGCGGCAGCACCGCCTCCTCGCCGAGGAGGACAAGCGAGCCATAACGGAGTGGCGCCGGCGCCACTCGGAGGACATCGCCAACGAGCGCACCTTCTGGGCAGAGAGGACGGCAAGGCACCGCGCGGAGCGGGCGAACAGGCAGAAGACACTGGCCATATCGCAGTGCGATCTCGTTAACATCGGCGGGAAGTCGTTCTAATGATTTGTGTGAATCTCTACATCAGACAACACCAGCGAGGATGGTGATCAAGACGTTCTAGTTGTATTGTAGTTTATCTAGTTGCACCTTAGTTTAATTATGTAGTTGTATGTATCGATTTTATCTATGTTATGAACTAGTATGTATTGTTTTCTTATCTATAAACAAAATATTTTGTTTGTGCGAGGGCGCAGGCTGCATTTGCGCGTCTACTGAAGTTACACGCGCTAAATTTACAATGGTCATTGAAGCCAGCGCTCCCAGACGCGCTGAAGCTACGCACGAGCTAAATTTACCGCGGCCATCAAAGCCAGCGCTCCCCGCCACGCCAAAGTAGGCGATCGGCGCCTGCTGGAGTTACACGCGCTAAATTTACAGCGATCGCGCCTGTTAGAGTTACATGCGTTAAATTTACAGCGATCGCTGAAGCGAACGCTCCCCGCTGCGCTGGAGCTATGCACGAGCTAAATTTACCGTGGCCGCCAAAGCCAGCGCTCCCCGTCACGCCAAAGCAGGCGATGGACGTGCTGCAAAATGAATATGAATTTTAGCACGCCACTCGTTGGGTGGCTGTTGGAGATGAAGATGCTCTTAGCAGTTTCATCATGGAATTTTCGATTGCAACTAGGCAGGACGAAGCAGGCGAGCACCAATTCCACGATGTCGCCGACGAGCTTCCCGGCGTCGCCGGGAAACTTGCAAATGGTGACCCGCCGCAGATTCACGCTCTAAGTAGTAGTAGAATCATAGGCAGCAAGTCGATATAATTCACATGACATCGTGTACATATACGAAAATACAGGATGGCGTCGCCCTAAGCCAATGTTTCTCCTCTACCAGCCGCCATGGCACGTCCTCTCTTATTATTCGTCACCGCCGTGGACGACAAGATCACACTAGTTGCCGCCGCTCACGACAGCGTCCTTGTAAGAACCCTCCGGCGGCGGCGGGACGGGCGGAGCCCTCGGCTCGTGCCGCGGCGCCGGCCCCGGCGCCCAGGTATCCCCTACATTGCCTCCGTGCTTCCCCCTCCGGCCCTCCTCCAGGATGAGAGGCACCTTGCCCTCCCTCTCCCTGCTGAGCCGCTCCTGCGCGCCGCCGCGCAGCTTCTCCAGCCCCCGGCCGCCCATCTGCTGCATCTTGAACACCTTGAGGAGGTTCAGCAGCCCTCCGGCCAGGAACAGCAAGCTCCCGAACAGGCAGTACCACGCCCAGCTCCTCCCCTGCATCGTCCAGAGCAGAGTATTTCAGCACCGCCGTGTTCTTGGATTGAATGAATCTCAAGTGTTCAGTTGGTTACCAGTAGGGTGGAGCTGTGGGAGGAGCGGCCGTGGACGTCGTTCCGGTTGACGACGCCGCCGATGAAGAAGAGGGTGCTGCCGAGCAGGAACGGGATGTGCACGCTCTTCTGGAGGATCTGGACGTGCCCGTTGGCTCGCTCGTAGACTTGGCACATGTTGTGTATGGACCCGAGGCACCACAGCGCCGGCCCGGCGATGAGCAGGTTCAGGCCGTGCCTCTCCAGGCCGCGCCGGTGCCCTCTCTCCATCTGCGAGGTTTGTCCCATGGATTCAGATAAAAAAGAACAGGCATGCAACTCCAGTCTGAACTCTGAACTTGCTGGTACTACTAGCTTGGATGGATGAACTCCAGCTCCATACCTGGATTTCGAACAAGATGAGCGCGACCAGGGTGAGCGCGGCGCCGGCGAGCTGCACGGCGGGGGCGGCGAGCTCGACGAGCACGAACTGGGTGTCGAGCCCGGCCAGCCCAAGGTTGTAGTCGACGCCGGCGACGTGCGCCAGCAGGTCGTGCGCGTTCGCTCCCAGCACGCCCAGCAGCCCGACGACGGCCACGGCGAGGCCGGCCTTGGTGGACACCGCCCACGGCCACAACTGCGCCAGGAAGCCGGCGACGAGGAGGACGGCGGCGAAGACGTACACCCCGGCGTTGATGTACTCCCACCGCCGGTTGCGCGACGTCTCGCCGCCCGTGGCGCCGAGGCTGTACGCGCGGCAGTCCCGCGCCGTGGCTAGCTTCACCATGGCTGCTAGGTAGGTGCGTACTCTAGCTGCTTCCTGCAGGCTGCAGTGGAGGAGTTGAAGTGGTGGTCGGCGGACACGGCGATCTGGACTGTGAAGCGATGGCGGAAAGGCGCTATGTGTAAGACCGAGCGGGGGACATGGCTGATACGTGGCCGCGTGCATGCTGCGCCATGTAAGGCAGGCGCGAGTCGGGCTCTGATTCGTCACGCACGGCGCCGGCGAGTAAACTATGGGATACGAGTGCTTCTGGACTATACGCGAGACACGCCACTTCACACACGAGTCAAACCACGTGGGCAGTATCACACAAGACAGAAGGGGCTACGTCACCCTCACCTCACGGAGTTGGTAGTTTCTTTTAACACAGCAGAGACGCATACGCACGTACATCCTGCCCAATGAGCATGGATTGAGTTGGTACATTATCTTGAGATCAACGAAATAATCACATATACGTTTCTCTCATTAAAGGCATCTCCAGGCGTGCCCTCAACAAGCCTCCCAGACCACTTTTTCGACGCCGGCGCCGAAAAAACGGCATAGTTGCGCCCTCAGGACGCCGAAAATCGCCGGTTCGGACCTTTTTTCCACCCGGCGGTCACAGGCCGAACCCGGCGCGCTGGGAGCAGTTGGGGGCTCCGGCGCTAGGGAAAAGCACGCCTGGCCCACACCGAGAGGGAAAAGTCAAGGTTTTCTTCCCCCGACCCGCCTCGCACCCCCCGCGTCCTCGGCCACCACTAGCTATATCCCGGCGACGGCCGCCGCCCTACTCCGCTAGATAGCCATTTCCCGCCGAAAAATAGCAGCGCTTCGCCGCGGCAGCCCCTCCCACAGCAGCTGGGCGTCTCCGGCCGCCGTTTCCGGCCGCGGAGGCGCGGTTTAGCGGCGGGTACACGCCCACCGAGCGCAAGGTGTTCGGCGTTTTGCCTGACTCGGCGATGGACTCGGATGACGAGGAAGAGCTCGCCGCGCTGCTGGAGGAGGAAGCCGTGGCCGACGTCCAGGAAGAAGAGCATCTCATGGTGCTCGCCACCCTCGCCCAGCTGCTGGCAAGCAATGAAAAGCCGCGGCGAGGTGGCTCGGCGCCGGGACGGGTGAAAGCAAAGAACCGGCATCGTCTCGAAGGCTACTGCATGCACTACTCCGACTACTTCGCCGATGCTCCACTTCATGGCGAGAAAATATTTCGGCACCGTTATCGGATGAGCCGAAAGCTCTTCCTCAGGATTGTGAATTCCATCTGGGAGTTCGACAACTACTTCAAGTGCAAGATGGATTGCACTGGCGCTCTTGGATTCACCTCCATCCAGAAGTGCACGATAGCGATGAGGATGCTTGCATATGGAGCTCCCAGTGATTCACTCGGCGACTATGGGCGCATGGCCAAGTCCACCAGCATAGAGTGTTTCTACAAGTTCTGTCGGGCAGTGGTGGCAGTGTTTGAGCCACAATACTTGAGAACACCCAATGCGGAAGACATTGCTCGGATCCTAGCCCAGAATGCAGCAAGAGGATTTCCTGGGATGCTTGGAAGCATCGACTGCATGCATTGGAAATGGAAGAATTGCCCATTTGGTTGGCAGGGGATGTACAAAGGCGCCAAAGGCGGTTGCAGTGTGGTGCTTGAGGCGGTAGCCACACAGGACCTCTGGATTTGGCACTCCTTCTTTGATATGCCAGGAACCCACAATGACATCAACGTGCTGCAGTGCTCTCCTGTTTTTGCCAAGCTCGTTGAGGGCCATTCTCCTCCGGTGAACTTCGAGATCAATGGGCACCAATACAACAAGGGGTACTACCTAGCAGATGGCATCTATCCGAGATGGTCGACATTTGTGAAGACGATCTCAAACCCTGCGGCAGGAGGCAAGAACACCTGGTTTGTGAAAGTTCAGGAGGCTTGCAGGAAGGATGTCGAGCGGGCATTTGGTGTGCTCCAATCTCGATTCGCTGTTGTTCGGTACCCCGCTCAAACCTGGTCCAAAGATCAAATGTGGGAGATTATGACTTGCTGTGTCATCTTGCACAACATGATCATCGAGAGCGAGCAAAAAGACCCAGTATTTGACACCGAACCATACTACAGGCAGGGGCCTCTAACCGAAGTTGATCACAATCTACCGGCAACTTGGACTGCCTATCTCAATATGCGTCAGGAGATCTGAGACCCACAGGTGCATCATCAACTGCAGAAAGATCTGATTGAGCACCTATGGAGGCTCAAGGAGGACGCCGTGTGATGAAATACGAGTTTTTATTTGTTGAACTATATAATTTGTATTGAACTATTTGTTGTTGTACTATTTTGTTGAAGTATTTGATTTTTCTGTGATGAAATATGTGATAAGAAATAATTGTGTTAATAATTGAACGCCGAGACACGGCGAAACCACGCCGAATATGAGCCTATTCTCGTCCACATGGGCCCTTTATTCGCCGAAATTGGGCTGCAAAGTGGGCCAATTTCGACGCCTGGGGGCGAGCTGGGGGTGACGACTGGGCGCAAAACCGCCCCCAGCGCCGATTGTATCGCCGGCTCACCCCCAGGGGGCGATTTTTATGCGTCCTGGGGGGGCCAACGGCTGGAGATGCCCTAAATGCATAGAAACGTCTACTACCATTAAATGCACATCACTGAAAGGTTTGAAATAAATTCAAAAATAATGCGAATATCAATGTCAAATTTACGACTCAAATCTTGATGGATTGTGGGTAGCACTGTAGTCCTAACCATCCAACAACAAATTGTTTCACATGAATTTTGTACGATTTCTAATGATAGAAGGAAATTTTTAAACAAAATTCTGTTAAGCTAAGTGATTCCTAGAAGGATTGGATGCGTTTTGTTGCGCGGTTGGTTTTGTTGGGGTTTTTATTCAAAAAAGATTGGTTTGGTGTGTGGCAGAAATGATGAAGTGCATTTTTATCTTTTATATTACAGTATTTGGTTGGTCTTTTTCTATGGGTATAATTATTTATTATCTGTAAATTAACCCACGTGTATGCATGAACGTTTATCAATGCTGGCCACCCATCTTATATTGGTGCTACAATGTCGTATATTGTCATTTATTTCTTGTCATCTGATGAGAAGGTGCGAGAATGATGTATTTTTTATAAGCTGATTATTACAAATTGCTTTGAGAAATTATTGAATAGTCAAAATCACGAACCAAATTTAAAATTAAACACCTCACTTGAACAAGAGAGCTCCTTAAGAAATTGTTGAGCAAGTCAAAAGTTGGGAACTCAATCCAGAATCATATTGGTGCTACATGCTGTCATTTTTTTATCAGGTAATGAGAGTGTGCGCCAGACTAATATATTTTTATAAGCTGGTTGTTGCCGATTGATTTAAGAAATAATTGATCAGTCAAAAGAACCAAATTTAGATTGAACCCCTCACCTGAATGAAAAGGTTCCTTGAAAAATTGTTGGCCAAATTAATATTGGAACCCAATCCGAGAGATCTTCCCTCTAGAAAGCTTAGTGATATAATAAATTTCTATGTAGGATAGAAACCAATCATTCACATTTTCTCTATACTTAGATAATGTAATGCTCCATCTTATGTCAATTTTTCTCTGCATCGTCTCTTCATCCATCCTCCCAACCTCTACCTATTTTTCTTGGTTTTCATCCCATTATAGTATTTGATCAAACCCATCTTTGATAACCCAATAAATTGGATCAATCTTGGTATAGCAATAAATTCATGGTTCATAAATAAATCGTTTCTTACAAATAAATTGGCTCGATCAAACATCTTTGGTAGCCCAGTAAAGAAGATCAATCATGGGCACATACCTGTTTTATTAGTTTAAGAAATGGAAAAATATCTATACTTTATAACCAAAACATAATCTTATTTTGTTCATTTTTTTTTGCATCAAGATTTGTCCTATATGGTCCTTTTATTCTGTTAAAAAATATTTGGTTCCCAAGGGAACGCACAGGCACATACCTATCAAAGAAAAAACATTAGCCTGGACTTAATGTAAATATTCCTATCCTATGTATTAAATAACATTTTTTTTACAGGAATTGAGATACATGCCATCTCACTTTTATGGTTTTCTTATTATGTTTTTTTCATAAAGGATGGGTTTTATTGACTTGAAATGAAGCATCAAGTGGATACAAACACCATGAGCACATACCCGGCTTCTGCATAATTCGGATGCACACAACCAACATCAACACGCAGACACAAAAAAACATGCTTACAAATAGCAAAGTCATATAAGACCAAAACTACGCCTAAGTGAGAAAAAGGATAAAATCATGAAGCGATAAAATTCGCGATCGACAAACTACAACTATGACCATATCCACATAAACCGCTTAATGACACCACAAGGACAACGAGATTCTTTAGCACCAAATGAGGGCCAACGTAGTAGCATCCGTAGTGTAGGAGTAGAAGGGACTGTACCTTTGCTACACCTACTATTTTTTAGCGCATTCCTAAAGAAATTTTCTGGATTGGCTGCAATTTGTTTGTTTGGAAGTGTAATCGCCTGAAATCATTCTAAGAATGGTAGCATATAGCAAAGGCTCATAAGTTGCAACACATAATTAAGTATTTAGCTTAGCACATATTTTCACATTCTAAAATGGTTCATAAAAGTGGAACAAATGTTTTGTTGACCACGGGCTAGTAGTACTAGTAGTGAACTTTTGTGCGGGTAAATGTTCAGTTTTCCATTGTGAAGTGGCAAACCAATTCAGTGGCAAGCCAAGTCCTAATTGTGTACAATACTTGACTATAATCATGTGGGAGCAAAACATACATTGCAAAACATAAACGATTTAATAAATGAATTTATCCAAAAATAAACAAATAATGATGAATCCATATATGTAATAAATCAATATGGATGCTTTTAAGTTTAAACTCGGATAAAGTTATCACAGCCTCAAAAGCACCACATGCGGATGCATAGTTTCTTATTTGTCACTTGAGACTCCAATGATAGTGGGGGAATAGCATATCATGGAAAACCTAGGTAATGATGAATCCACACAAAATCCGAACACGGGA
The DNA here is from genome assembly GCF_056163025.1 of Triticum urartu. Taxonomy (NCBI): domain Eukaryota; kingdom Viridiplantae; phylum Streptophyta; class Magnoliopsida; order Poales; family Poaceae; genus Triticum; species Triticum urartu. The sequence continues at coordinate 117,365,923 of NC_141875.1, read as the reverse complement.
AAGGGGAGGGGTGCTTGGTCTCCCAGGTAAGGGAAAATAGTGTTATGCTATTAGGCAGATTTCATGCAAACTTAATCGAGATTAGCATTATCGGAAGATTACTAATATGGCAAACCACATAAGACAAACTAGGAACATCTAGTATGTAGGCATATGGACCAATTGCACAAATATGAGAGAGAGAGAGAGAGATGTTCAAAACATATGAGGGCACCGAAAACTCCGATGCAACAACACCTTCAACCATGGTGGTGATGACATGATAGTCGTCTGTCATAGAGGAAGTAGTCAAAGAAGGTAGATGATCGAGGATGTAGTCGAACTTGTGTGAGAAATCATGCCGAGATGCTCTCCAAAAATCTAATCACCCCCTAACTCGGTGTATTCTCAAGGACGCGGTTTCAGAGGCCTACTCTCCTAGACGGTTGTGCATGCAATCGTCGGGATGAGGTCGCCGGAGAAGCAACTCAGCACTATTTAGGATCAAACATAGGTCTAGAGGAGGGGCGAGGTGATTAAAGTACTTGACCAATAAAAAACCTAGCCTTTCCCAACTTTAGTTCTTAGTAGTTTTTAGCAATTCTAGCAAGTCTACTAGCACCCTATAATAGAGTAGCAGCGGGAAGTAAAGACTTTGCACATAAAGTAGAGGAAGTGTTTGGAGATAATCAAATGCAATGAAGACACGGTGATTTTTGGCGTGGTTCTGATAGGTGGTGCTATCGTATGCCCACGTTGATGGAGACTCCAACCCATAGAGTGTAACAGTTACGCGAGTCCACGGAAGGCTCCACCCACAAAGGGTCCACGAAGAAGCAATCTTGTATATGCCATCATGGCTTACATCCATGAAGGACTAGCCTCACTCGGGATAGATCTTCACGAAATAGGCGATATCCATGCCCTTACAATCTCTCTGGTTCAACTCCACAAGCTTGGAGGCCCCCAAGTGACACCTAAACAGTCTAGGAGACACCACTCTCCAAAAGGTAATAGTTGTTGTTGTTCATGATGAACTCCTTGCTCTTGTGCTTCAAAAGCTAGCCTCCTCAACACTCAATCACTCTCTCATGGATTTGGATATGTGGTAGAAGAGGGATTGGATTGGAAAGCACCTTGGGGAGGGTAGAGATCAAGGATCAAAGGTTGGAGTGGAATCCTCTTGATCTTAACACAAGTGTAGGTGATTCTCTCCCAGAAAATGGATATGACAAGTGTAGGCTTCAATCTAGTTGCTCTCTCTGTTGGTGGAAAGGGTGGTGGGGGGGTATATATAGGCAGCACCAAAAATCCAACCGTTACACACATTTATGCACTACTCGGTGGAACCGGGTGAAAACACTCAGTGATACCTAGCAGTACAAAAAGTTTGAAATTTGGCTTTTCGATGAGATCGGATGAAACCTCTCAGTGGGACAGAGTGAATCTGACCTAAGAACTTTCCGCACTTTGGTGTCACCGGTTGAAACCATTCAAAAATTTGAGCCGAATAAAATTGGCAACAGAAGGTTGGCAAGTGATCTTTGATGGGACCTAAGGCCAACTCGGTGATACCAAGATGCTAGGGTTTAGGCAATGGCTATGTCAAGTGTATCTTGGTGAGTCCGTCTGGATATATCGGTGGGACCGAGATTGACTTTAGGGTTTTGGACATAGATGAATGTGGGAGTGTGGTTGAGGGTTTTGGAACAATATCTCTAAGCACTTGAGCAGTTAGACCATGATCAAGAACTCATCCCCTTTTAATAATATTGGCTTTCCTATGGACTCAATGTGATCTTGGATCACTAAGCCAAAAATGTGGAGTCTTGGAGGCTTGTCAACATATGTCCTTTGCACTTTGAGGGTTTCACATTCACATCCAATTGCCATACCTATATTAAAATTTTCTGAAATATTCTTTGAGTAGGCATTAATTCAATGAAGTATATGTTGTTATTAATTACCAAAATCACCCACGGATTAGTTGCACTTTCACACCAGGGACTCAGACAAAGTGTGTGTGTTTATCTTAGTCCTCTTCACGCGTGTATCATATCTCCTCTGCATGTCCCTTGCATAGAAGGGACTAGGAGGGTGAAGAGATATGATGCGGCTTGAACTACGTCGGTATTTCCCCAAAGAGGAAGGATGATGCAGCACACCTACTGTAGGTATTTCCCTTAGTGATGAGACCTAGGTTATCAAACCAGTAGGAGAACCACGCAACACTACATGAACGTCACCTGCACACAAATAACAAATACTCGCAACCCGACGTATTAAAGGGGTTGTCAATCCCTTTCGGGTAACGGCACCGGAAATTGGCAAGTAGACGGGATAAAAATTGTGATAGATTGATAGATGCAAATAAAAGCAAATAAAATTCGGCGATGTATTTTTGGTTTCTTTTGAATTAATGGATCTAAAAATAAAAGCAAATAAAAATAGATCGCGAAGGCAAATATAATAAAGAAGAGACCCCGGGGCCGTAGATTTCATTACTGGCTTCTCTCGAGAAAAAATAGCATATGGTGAGTAAACAAATTATTATTGGGCAATTGATAGAACTTCAAATAATCATGACGATATCCAGGCAATGATCATTATATAGGCATCACGTCCAAGATTAGTAGATCGACTCCTGCCTGTATCTACTACTATTACTCCACACATCGACCGCTATCCAGCATGCATCTAGTGTATTAAGTTCATGGAGAAATGGAGTAATGCAATAAGAACGATGACATGATGTAGACAAGATCTATTTATGTAGAAATAGACCCCATCTTGTTATCCTTAATAGCAACGATACATACGTGTCGGTTCCCCTTCTATCACTGGGATCAAGCATCGTATGATCGAACCCATCACAAAGCACCTCTTCCCATGGGAAGAAAAATCAATCTAGTTGGCCTAACTAAACCAAAGATTCAAAGAAGAAATACGAGGCTATAAGTAATCATGCATATAAGAGATCAAAAAACTCAAATAACTTTCATGGATAAAAACATAGATCTGATCATAAACTCAAAGTTCATCGGATCCCAACAAACACACCGCAAAAAGAGTTACATCAAGTAGATCTCCAAGAGACCATTGTATTGAGAATCAAAAGTGAGAGAGAGAGGAAGCCATCTAGCTACTAACTACGGACCCATAGGCCTACAATGAACTACTCACGCATCATCGGAGAGGCACCAATGAGGATGATGAACCCCTTCGTGATGGTGTATGATAACCCACAAGTATAGGGGATCGCAACAGTTTTTGAGGGTAGAGTATTCAACCCAAAATTATTGATTCGACACAAGGGGAGCCAAAGAATATTCTCAAGTATTAGCAGCTGAGTTGTCAATTCAACCACACCTGAAAGACTTAATATCTGCAGCAAAGTATTTAGTAGCAAAGTAGTATGGAAGTAACGGTAACAATGGCGAAAGTAACAGTAGCAGTTTTGTAGCAATCGCAATAGTGGCAACGGAAAAGTAACTTAGCAAAGATCAATATGAAACGAGCTCGTAGGCAATGGATCAATGATGGATAATTATGTCGGATGGCAGTCATCATGCAACGGTTATAACATAGGGTGACACAGAACTAGCTCCAGTTCATCAATATAATGTAGGCATGTGTTCCGAATATAGTCATACGTGCTTATGGAAAAGAACTTGCATGACATCTTTTGTCCTATCCTCCCATGGCCGCGGGGTCCTATTGGAAACTAAGGGATATTAAGGCCTCCTTTTAATAGAGTACCGGACCAAAGAATTAGCACTTAGTGAATACATGAACTCTTCAAACTACGGTCATCACTGGGAGTGGTCCCGACTATTGTCACTCCGGGGTTGCCGGATCATAACACGTAGTAGGTGACTGTAACTTGCAATATCGGATCAAGAACACAAATATATTCATGAAAACATAATAGGTTCAGATCTGAAATCATGGCACTCGGGCCCTAGTGACAAGCATTAAGCATACCATAGTCATAGCAACATAAATCTTAGAACATAGTGGATACTAGGGATCAAACCCTAACAAAGCTAACTCGATTACATGGTAAATATCATCCAACCCATCATGGTCCAGCAAGCCTACGATGGAATTACTCATGCACGGCGATGAGCATCATGAAATTGGTGATGGAGGATGGTTGATGATGCGATGGCGATGGATTCCCCTCTCCGGAGCCCCGAATGGACTCCAGATCTACCCTCGCGAGGAAGAACAGGGCTTGGCGGCGTCTCCGTATCGTAAAACGCTATGAATCCTTCTCTCTGATTTGTTCTCCCCGAAAGAGAATATATGGAGTTGGAGTTGAGGTCGGTGGATGTCCAGGGGGGCGCAAGGTCGGAGGGCGCGCCCCCACCCTTCTGGCTAGGGTGTGGGCCCCCTCCTACTGATTCTTTCGCCAATATTTTTTATTAATTCCAAAAGTTATTTCCGTGAAGTTTCAGGTCATTCCGAGAAATTTTTAATCTGCACAAAAATAACACCATGGCAACTCTCCTGAAAACATCGTCAATTCGGGTTAGTTCCATTCAAATCATGCTAGTTAGAGTCCAAAACAAGGGCAAAAAGAGTTTGGAAAAGTAGATACGATGGAGACGTATCAACTCCCCCAAGCTTAAACCTTTGCTTGTCCTCAAGCAATTCAGTTGACAAATTGAAAGTGATAAAGAAAAACTTTTACAAACTCTGTTTGATCTTGTTGTTGCAAATATGTAAAGCCAGCATTCAAGTTTTCAGCAGAGATTATGAACTAACCATATTCACAATAACATTTAGGTCTCACGTTTACTCATATGAATGGCATAATCAACTAGCGAGCAATAATTATAAATCTCAGATGACAACACTTTTTCAAAACAATCATGATATGATATAATAAGATGGCATCTCGCTAGCCCTTTTTGAGACCGCAAAACATAAATGCAGAGCACCCTTGAAGATGAATGATTGACTAGACATTGTAATTCAAGGAAAAAGAGATTGATAACCCACAAGTATAGGGGATCACAATAGTTTTCGAGGGTAGAGTATTCAACCCAGATTTATAGATTCGACACAAGGGGAGCCAAAGAATATTTGAAGGTCTTAGCAGCTGAGTTGTCAATTCAACCACACCTGGAGATTAATTATCTGCAGCAACGTGATCAGTAGCAAAGTAGTATAATAGTTTTGATAATAGTAGCAGCAGCAACGGTAAAGGTAACAATGATAGCAGTAATTTTGTAGCAAGTGTAACAATGATGATAGCAGTAGCAACTTAGCAAGAACAATATAGGATAAATTCATAGGCATTGGATCAGTGACTTGTTGGATGATACTCATCATGAGACAGTTATAACCTAGGGCGATACGGCACTAGCTCCAGTTCATCAATATAATGTAGGCATGTATTCCGTAAATAGTCATACGTGCTTATGGAAAGAACTTGCATGGCATCTTTTGTCCTACCCTCCCGTGGCAGCGGGGTCCTATTGGAAACTAAGGGATATTAAGGCCTCCTTTTAATAGAGAACTGGAACAAAGCATTAACACATAGTGAGTAGATGAACTCCTCAAACTACGGTCATCACCGGGAGTGGTCCCGACTATTGTCACTCCGGGGTTGCCAGATCATAACACGTAGTAGGTGACTATAACTTGCAAGATCAGATCTAGAACATGGATATAATGGTGATAACATAAATGGTTCAGATCTGAAATCATGGCACCCGGGCCCAAAGTGACAAGCATTAAGCATGGCAAAGTCATAGCAACATCAATCTTAGAACATAGTGGTTATTAGGGGTCAAGCCCTAACAAAACTAACTCGATACATGATGAATCTCATCCAACTCCTCACCGACCAGCGAGCCTACGAAGGAATTACTCACTCCCGGTGGGGAGCATCATGGAATTGGCGATGGAGAAGGGTTGGTGATGACGAAGAAAAAAGACCCCCCTCTACGGAGCCCCAAACGAACTCCAGATCTGGCCTCCCGATGAAGAACAAGAGGTGACGGCTGCTTCGTCTCATGGATCGTGATAATTCTTTCTCCCTGATTTTTTCTAGAAAAATAGGATTTTATAACGTCGGTTTTAGGGTCTGCGGGGCCACCAGGTGGGGACAACCCACCTGGGTGCGCCCTGGTGGGTTGTGCCCACCCAGGTGCCCCTCTCTGGTAGGTCTTGGCTCCAGGAATTCTTGTTTATTGTATAAAAAATTGTCACACAGTTTCGTTCCATTCCGAGAACTTTTATTTCTGCACAAAAACAACACCATGGTAGTTCTGCTAAAAACAACATCAGTCCGGGGTTAGTTTCACTCAAATCATGCAAATTAGAGGCCAAAACAAGAGGAAAAACGTTAGGAAAAGTAGATACATTGGAGACGTATCAACTCCCGTAAGCTTAAACCTTGCTTGTCCTCAAGGAATTCAGTTGATAAACTGAAAGTGAAAAAGAAAAAATTTATGAACTCTTTTGCTCTTGTTTGCATAAATAAGCTTAAACTGCACCCAGGTTTTCAGCCAACATTATAACTAACCATGCCAAAAATAACTCTTAAAGATTATATTAACTCATATCAATGACATAATCAGCTAGCGAGCAATAATAAGCTATCTCAAATGGCAACACATTGTCAAAACAACCATGATATAATATGACAATAGTGGTATCTCGCTAGCCCTTTCTGAGACCGCAAAATATAAATGCAGAGCACCTCCAAAGTTCAAGCAGCGACTAGCTACACACAATGCATAAGTCATGACAGTAGTGCTCTCAGTAGCTACACACAATGCATAAGTCATGGCAGTAGTGCTCTCACGTTCTAGCGCTTGTTTTAGAAGGTGACGACACAACATAAAAGTAAATAGATAGTCCCTTCGTAGAGGGAAGAAGTGATTTGCAGAGGTGTCAGAGCTCAAGTTTTTAAAACAGAGGTAAATGATATTTTGAGACATGCACCCTTCTCATTTACTTCACGACTATCAGTTATCAATATCTTCCACGCTAAGCATGCTAGTGGCCGTTCCCAAGCGATAAAAGTAAAGGTTTACTCTCCCACCACCAACAATCACACTCCACGGCTTGTCCGAAACAACAGGTGCCGTCCATACCAATAACAGTATCGGGGGAGTTTTGTTTAGTTATTTGCATTTTTGAGTTCGAGACTGGGAATCCCTATTACCGCCCTTTTCTCATGCGATGGTGAGTGAATAAATACTCGACCTGAGAATAACCCGCTTAGCATGGAAGATACCGACCACCTCCTGTCGTTTCATGAAATCCAGGCACACAAAAGGATATTTTTTAGAAGTTTTTAGAGGTGGCACATGCAAATTTACTTAGTACGGCAGGGTAATACCGCATATAGGTAGGTATGGTGGACTCATCTAGAATAATTTTTGGGTTCAAGGTTTTTGATGTACAAGCACAATTCCCACTTAGTACAGGCGAAGGCTAGCAATTAGATTGAGAAGCGACCAGCTAGAGAGCAACAATGGTCATAAACATGCATTATGCATAAGTAACATTGGAAACTAGCATGAGTAGGATATGATCACCATGAACATAAATATCATAGAGGCTATGTTGGTTTTGATTCAACTACATGCATGAACATGTGCCAAGTCAAGCCACTCGAACATTCAGAGGAGCATACCATATCATCATACTACATCACAATCATTTTAACGCAATGTTGATATCCAAGATAAATCATTATCCACTCCCAGGTACGTATGCATGGCATGAGAAACTATAATCTCTAATTGTCATTGCAAACATGTTCAATCATAGTGGGATGAATCATGGACACTAGGTTAAACATATTTACACAAACAGAACAAGTCGAGTTCATACCCGTTTCTCTCTGCCACGGCCAGTTCATCGAATATCGTCATTATTCCCTTTCACTTGCACGACCGAACGATATGAAAATAATAATAGTGCAAGAGTGCCGTGGACTAAGCTGGAATCTGCAAAACATTTTATTCAACAGGAGAAGACAAGGTAAAAATGTGTTCTTTATTAGATCAACAATTATTCATATGAGAGCCACTCAACATTTTCATCGTGGTCTTCTCCTCGGTAAGACTCGAATAAAAGAAAAGAAATTTAGAGAAACACACTGAAATATTTTTGGAGTTTTTGGTTTTCTTGAACAAGCAAATAAAAGGGAAAAGCAAAAACGAGAAAAACTATTTACACGGGAAAGCTCCCAACAAGCAAAAGAAGAACAAGGAAATCTTTTTGGGTTTTCTTTTTAATATTACACCTAAGCATGCATAGAAAGTAAACTAACTACAACTAGTTTTTTTGGTTTTCTAAGGTTTTTCAAACACACAAGAAGAAAGCAAGAAAATAAACTAAGCATAGATGATACAATGAAAAAGTGTGAACACCGACAACTGGAATAAGTGGACATGAATGTAATGTCAGTGGGAAACACGTACTCCCCCAAGATTAGGCTTTTGGCCTAACTTGGTAATCGATTAGAATCCTGGATAGTAGTTGGGGTACTGAGGAGCAGGCATCCACTGATCCCACTGTTGAGGCTCTTCCTCCTCCTCTGTAGCCTGGTCGTTTTGGTAGGCGATGAAGTCCGCAGGCATAATCCTATATCTGCCCCTGACAACAGGATCAAACAAAGCAAGAGCAGGCAATGGAATAACATCATGAGTGATGACGCTGAAAACCAGGTTATATGGAACAGGGATGTTAGTAGATTCGATATTAGTAAAATGGTGGTGATCCATGGCCGCGCGATCTAGGTAAACCTTGGTCAGAGGGTAATCATGAGGGCATATCTCAACCTCGAAGTGAGCCGCCAAACGAGTAGCGAAAATCCCACCATGTATTTTACCCTTGGACCTATTAATGTGGAGGCGACGTGCCACAATAGCACCCAAGCTATAAGTGTTGTCGCCCTCAAGTGCACGACGTAAAACAACAAAGTCTGGTGCGCTGAGCGCACCCACTTTTTCCCTAGCAAGCAAACACTTAGCAATAAATAAAGTAAAGTAATGCACTGCAGGAAAGTGTATGCTAGTGGCAGTGACGGCCGACACCCCTCTCTCATCTCCCACCGTCAAAGTACGATAAAAGGCCTCAAACTCTGTCGGCCTAGGCTCAACTAAACTCCCATCAGAAGGGATCATGCATATGTTACAAAATTCAGTAAGTGGTATCTGATGGGTTTCAGCATATAAATCAAACCGCACTTCAGGAGGATTATATCTAGGAAGGAAAGTACAGCTTTGAACAAAGGAGTTTGCGAGGAGATGATACTGTTCGCATTCAGCTGCGATGAAGTCGGTGAGGCCGACATTAGCAGCATATTGTGTGAACTCCTGAAGGATTCCAGCCTCTTCCATGAATGGGGTGTGCGGCCATTCACACGGCCGTACTTCCGCCAACCTCCGAGAATGAAGATCACTGTCAGATGAGTCCCCAATAACACCCTTGGAGTTCTTCTTGGAGCCAAACTTCCTAAAGATATTCATGGTTTTCCTATGAACAAAAATTATGAAATTTATTAGCCCACAAAATTTCTCAAAAAAACTTCATAAAAATGATACCAACTACTCATAGGGGTACATAGAGGCCATAGCAAGCATTCAAACTACTTAGAACTCTAGAATTCAACATGCAAGCTCATCTACAGCAGCACCAAGAGTAGCTAATTATTCAAAATATAAACCACTAAAACAAAAACTAATTGGACAAACGGTGGAGTCACATAACAAGCAACAATCCCCCGAAACAGTTTCGGAAACGGAGCTTCGAGCAAAGAGATCGAAATCCGCGGGCTTGAGAGCAAGAACACGAGTCTCGGTGTACAAAAGTAGGGGCTCTCCTTTTGCACCCCTTAAACTTGTGCACGGGCAGTCAGAGCCGCGCCCACGGCCACACTAAGTAGGGCAGGGGAGGGATGCCGAAGCAACGCCAAGACCAGAGACGCAAAGAGAGCAAGAGGGCGAGGTGGACTCCCCCGGCAAGACTCTTGCCGGGGTGGCTTCCGCGGCCTCGGCAAGATCCTTGCCGAGGCAACTTGCCTGACGCCAGCAGAGCACACCACCCTCGAGCCTAAGGGGTTCCTACGCCATATTGGAACCAAGGCTCGGGAGGCGCCTCCGTGGTGGCATGCATATCTTTGTAGAGATCAGACACACAAGATTAGATGGAAACCAGAAGACGACGATCCTTGGCGAGATCCTCGCCATGGAAATCCATGAGACCCTCGGCAAGGTCCTTGCCGGGGACGACCGCGGTGCCGCAGCGAGACCCTTGCCGGGCCCTCGGCAAGGCCCTTGCCAAGGACGCCTGCAGGGCCGCAGCCAGGCCCGTGTCTGCCAAAGGTTCCACCGCCGCTCCCATACAGCTGCATCTCGACCAACTGAACAGGCATCTACGTGGCAGCGAGCAGCCTCTACACCAACTCTGCAAGCACCTGTGTGGTGGCATGCAAATATTCATGAAGGCTCCACCACCGCGCCAACCCAGCGACCGGCCAACGTGGCGCTACAACGCCTCGTCAGCTTGGATGCGCGTCGGAGCCTGGCGAGGCTATGACAGCTGGGACGAGCTTCCTTGTCATCCCCAATAAAGCGAGAGGGGCACATCGGCAGCGCATTAAATGCATTTGTCCGACGGTGCCAGGGGATAGACTCAGCCCCTGTACACCTTTCCACCTCCTGTGTGCCACTTTGGCAACCCCTTTTGTCTATAAAAGGAGGCCCGAGGCATACTGGATGGGGATTCGGATCTTTTGGACTAGGGAGCCACTGCAGCTAGTTCAAGAACACAAGAACACCTCAGTACACATACAAGCAGGACTAGGGTTTTACGCGTCTCTGCGGCCTGAACCTGGGTAAGCGATTTGTGTGCTGACCGCCAGACCCGCTCTTCGCACAACCCCGCGCCCGCCAACCGTAGAAGGGATCCCAGTGACCCCATAGGTGTCGTTTCCCACCGACATCTCTGGCGCGCCAGGTAGGGGGTGCGCAGTTGTGAGAATCCGGCCTGGACGAAGCAACCGCTTCATCGTGGTCGTCACTTCAAGCAAGGAGACGACCGAACAAATGGCGTCCTCAGTGGACGCGGCGAAGGCTCACGCAGCGGCAGAAAAGCTAAGTCATACAAAACCATGAGTAATTCCTTTATATATATGGTTATCGTCCTCGATGATCTTACCCTGTGTATGGGAAACCTGCATGCAATGGGGCCCTACCACTATTGGCAACACCCTCGTTCTGTTTCGAGTCCGCTCAACAGCTCCAGCGGCTGCGTCAAGAACAGCAGGGCGACCTCCTGCGATTGGCAACGCTCTCGTTCTGTCTCGAGTCCGCTCGACAGCTCGAGCGGCCGCGTCAAGAGCAGCGAGGTGGTTTACCCGGCAGCAAGCATGCCCGGCAGGCCATTGAGGATCCGTCCTCAAGACGCCGCCTGGGCTTCCACACCGGAAAACCTACCCGAATAACGTAGGGCCTACATACAAAGGGAAATCAAACAGGAAAATAACATGCATCATTTTAAAAGTACTGCAGAGTTATATTACATCATCTGTCATTGCGGTTCTAACTAAAGATAAAAATTGTCTTGGTCTTGAACCTGCAGCGACGATAAGAAATGGGGTGCCTAGTCCCGTCGCTGGCCTTGTACCCTTCGGACTCCGTCAATGCGGCCGATGACGGGCTCGGTGCGCTCCTTGAGTGGCGCGGGGTCCACGTCGTCCGGCAAGCTATCTAGCAAAGCTTTGAAGTCGAGGTCAGGGTTCCAGTATGCCATCTTGGTGAGGACCTTGGTCATGGCGCCCCGGCAAAGCCTCCAAGCCTCTTCGGCCAGAGAGGCTGCCCTGTTGGAGTGGAACCACTCCAGGGCCCCGAGAACACCCTCGAAGAACAGATTCAGCCTGGCGTTAGGGCTCACGTTTGGCTCTGGGACGTACCTCACGTTTGGCATCCCCATGGTAGCCAGTTGCGTGGTGATCCTGCCGGCGACATCGGTGAGGCGGCTGATCCAGAGCTTCTTGCCCGCCATGAACTCTGCGTGGCTGACGGCGTCATTCTTCCGCAGCTGCTTCTCCTCCTCCAGACTCTTGGTCAGGGCCCCCTCCCAGGCCCTAACCTCCGAGAGCGTGCCTTCGAGGCCCTCCAGCTTCAGTTTCAGGTCCTTGATGGACTCGTTGGCCGTGGAGAGTAGCTCGGCCTTCTCGGGGACTGCGACCTGCATGTCAGCCAAAGCGCCCTTGGCCGCGTCCCTCTCCCCCGCCAGCTCCTGGGCCTGCCGCTTCAGCCCGTCACGCTCCGCCTCCAGCTCGTTCACCTTGTCGGCGTGGACATGGGCCTGAGCATTGAGGGCCTCCTCGTGCCTCTGCTCTAGTTCTCGGGTCCGCTGCATGATGAGCTCCTGGACCTCCTCGTCCATGTCGTGGAGTGTTGAGGCGAGCTTCTCCTCGTGGGCGGCAAGGTTCTTTTCCTGGGAGTTCAGCTCGGCCTAGTGCTGGAGCCGAGGGGCCTCCTCCTTGGCGGACTGTCGACCCACCGTCTCCTGGGACTTCTCGATGTCGGTCTGCTTCATGACGAGCTCTAGCTTGCGCTCGGCCAGCTCGCCCTGGGCGGCCTTGAACTCCTCACAAGCCTGGCGGAACCAAGCCTGTGCCTCGGCGACGCGCTCTTGGAGGTCCGCCTCCGCCTTGTCCACCGCTGCCATCCTGGACTTGGCCTTGTCCAGGCGGGCACGGTGAAGTGCCTGGAGCTTGTGGAAGCTAGCGCTCATGCTCTGGAGGAGCCGCTCTTCCTGAGAACCGCCGCCGCCGATGCTCGGTCCTTCGACGACCTCAAGCCCGGCGGCGCCAAGCACCTCGTCGTCGAACACCTCCCCCTCGGCGGGCGCCCTGGTGCTCGCCATCCATGGGAGGTCGATGAACAAGTTGCCCACCTTCAGATACTTACCTGCGCCAAGTCGCCATCCATGGAAGGCGGGTCGTCGACCACCTCCTCCTCGGCAGCGGCCTTGCTGGCCTCCCCAGTAGGCCCCTTGCTGGCCTCCTCGGTAGCGGCCTTGCCGGGCTCCCCGGCGGACCCCTCAGCGGCATCCTTGGCAACGTCCTTGGCAGCCTCCTCAATGGCGATCTTGTCGGCCGCGGCTGCGGCCTCTCTGGTGACATCACCAATGACGGTGTCCACGTCCTCCCGGTCCGCCGAGGAAGGATCTGGGTACCAAGATGGAGAATGAGGCGAAGCCAAGATCGAAATTTGAAAGAAGAAAACGAGCGGGAACGGGAGGCAAACAACTTACCTGCGCCAAGCTGGCACGAAGTGACCCCCTCCCCACCGGCATTCGGTGCCGGGGAGGAGCCACCGGCGCCCGGGTTCACCTCCTCCTCCTCCGTGTGCATGGGCTCGGTGCTTGGCACCCTTTCCGGGGACCCCCCTCGGGGTGGCGTGGTTGATGGGGGCGGCGCATTGGGGGTGGCCCTCAGCGGCTCCTCCTGCAACCACAACAAGGTTAGCACCGGGAAACTGTGCCCCAGCCCACGTCAAGGGGGAGCGAGTGATGAGCGCACGCTGGGGGCTGCGCTGGGGGCTGCTCTCCGGGCTGCTCTCCACCACCACCAGCGGCGTGCTCGCGGTGCCCGCTGGAGGCTGGCCGCCCGCCGAGGCCTTGCTCCTCTTCGCCACCCTCTGGTCCAGCGTCTCCCTGTCCCTGCAAGCATGAAGACAAGTCAAGAGAAGTGGCGCGGTCCGAAAGGACGAAGGTGATGAAAGGCCAGACACTTACTCGTCCTCCGCCTCTTCTTCCATGGCTTTCCTCTTCCTCCTCGGGCTAAGAGACCGAGGTCGAAAAAGACCTCCGAATCGTCACCTGCGGGAGGAGGGGAAGCAAGTGGAATTGGGGGGCGCTTAGACGGAGAAGGAGCAGCTACTTTCTTCTTTGCCACCACAACCCTCACCGCCTTCCCCGCCGTCACGGCCCTCGTCTGGCGCATGGGCGCCTCCGGAGGTTGTTGCGGTTGTGCGGCCCTGCCGGACCGGACCGACTCACCAGAGACGGCCCGCCGCAGGACATGCCCTCTCCCCATGACCAGGGGCTTGATAGCCTCGTCGGTGTCATCTTCAATGAGAGGGGGCCCGGTGCCGGCGCCGCTGGCCACCCCAGCGGATTCCGCCCACTGGGCGAGCTCCTTCTCCTCCGCTACCGTCGCAGCCTCGTCCTCTATGCCGCTAGGGCTGTCGGCCTCCTTGGCGAGCTCCGCCTCCGCCGCCCTAGCGGCGATGTAGTCCAGCTCCGCCTGGGTAGTGTCCTGGATGAGCCGCGGCTCCTCACGGACGTACCCCTCCACCAAGGTATCGAAGAACTCCGGCACCCGATCCCCTTCCGGCTCGACCCAATTCAGGTCGAGGCCATGCACGTTGAAGTCCGGCATCATGGCGATGATGTCGTTTTGGCAAGAGTTTTTGCTCAGCGGGACCACCCCCACCGGCAACCCGAACAAGGGCCCCTTGGCGACCTTGCCGGCCTTGCCGGCCCTTTCGTCCCTGCCGTCGCGACCCACATCAAGATGGAAGAGCCGCTGGTAGAAGTGGGCATGCGCCATCACCGTGAAGTTATGGTTTAGGCCAAGGCGGAGCCGCATGATGTCGGCCGCGTTGCTGAAAAGCCAAGCCGGCCTCCCCTTGATGTGCAGAGGAGCGATGCGGCGGTCGATGAAATCCGCCCCGATCATCTCCAGGGTGAGCCTGGCAGCGACAAGGCGGTGGATCCTGGTGGTGGCGACCGTCAGCCTCCCGTCCTGGGCATCGATGTCGCCCCAGTCATCTCTGTGGACCGACGGTGTCTGGCGAACTTGGCAAAACTACAGAGGGTCCTCCTCCTCAATCCAGCACCACCGGCTCCGCCATTCCTCCCACCTCTCCTTTTGGGCACCCTCTGGATACGTCCCCCTCTCTAGGGCCCTTGGGATCCAAGTGATGCAACCAGAGATGGCGCCTCCCTTCTGGATCCGAGGTTAAAAGTAGTGGCGGAACAGCGCCATGCTGGGGAGCACTTCGGCAAAGCCCTCACAGAGATGGGCGAAAAGAGCCATGCACGCCACGGCATTTGGAGTGAAATCCAGAAGGTGGAAGCCGTAGGTGTGCATGATATCGTTGAAGAAATCAAAGAAGGGGGGCGGGGGGGGGGGGGAAGGTGTTGGGGAACGTAGTAATTTCAAAAAAATCCTACGCACACGCAGGATCATGGTGATGCATAGCAACGAGAGGGGAGAGTGTCGTCCACGTACCCTCGTAGACCGTTAAGCGGAAGCGTTATGACAACGCGGTTGATGTAGTCATACGTCTTCACGATTGACCGATCCTCAGCACCGAACGTACGGCACCTCCGCGTTCAGCACACGTTCAGCTCAGTGACGTCCCGCGAACTCACGATCCAGTAGAGCTCAGGGAAGAGTTTCGTCAGCACGACGGCGTGCTGACGATGTTGATGAAGCTACCGCAGCAGGGCTTTGCCTAAACACCGCTACAGTATGACTGAGGTGGATTATGGTGGAGGGGGGGCACCGCACACGACTGGGAGAGATCTTTGTGATCAACTTATGTGTCTAGAGGTGCCCCCTGCCCCTGTATATAAAGGAGCAAGGGGAAGGCCGGCCAGCCCTTGTTGGTGCGCCAGGAGGAGGAATCCTCCTCCTGGTAGGAGTAGGATTCCTCCCTTTCCTACTCCTACTAGGAGGGGGAAAGTAAGGGGAAGAAAGCGAAGGAAAGGGGGGCGCCGCCCCCCCTCTCCTAGTCCAATTCGAACCAGAGGGAGGGGGCGCGCTGCCTGCCCTAGGCTGGCCCCTCTCTCTTTCCCTTATGGCCCAACGAGGTCCATTTGCCCCCCGGGGGGTTCCGGTAACCCCTCCGGTTCTCCAGTAAAATCCCGATTTTACCCGGAACTCTTCCGATGTCCAAATGTAGGCTTCCAATATATCAATCTTTATGTCTCAACCATTTCGAGACTCCTCCTCATATCTGTGATCATACCCGGGACTCCGAACTACCTTCGGTACATCAAAACATATAAACTAATAAAACCGATTGAGGGAGTCCTGGATTAGGGGGTGTCCGGATAGCCGGACTATACCTTCGGCCGGACTCCCGGACTATGAAGATACAAGATTGAAGACTTCGTCCCGTGTCTGGAAGGGACTTTCCTTGGCGTGGAAGGCAAGCTTGGCGATATGGATATGTAGATCTCCTACCATTGTAACCGACTCTGTGCAACCCTAGCCCTCTCCGGTGTCTATATAAACCGGAGGGTTTTAGTCCATACGGACAACAATCATACCATAGGCTAGCTTCTAGGGTTTAGCCTCCTTGATCTCGTGGTAGATCTACTCTTGTACTACCCATATGATCAATATTAATCAAGCAGGACGTAGGGTTTTACCTCCATCAAGAGGGCCCAAACCTGGGTAAAACATCGTGTCCCCTGCCTCATGTTACCATTCGCCTAGACGCACAGTTCGGGACCCCCTACCCGAGATCCGCCGGTTTTGACACCGACATTGGTGCTTTCATTGAGAGTTCCTCTGTGTCGTCACTTTTAGGCCCGATGGCTCCTCTGATCATCAACGATGATGCGATCCAGGGTGAGACTTTTCTCCCCGGACAGATCTTCGTATTTGGCGGCTTTGCACCGCGGGCCAATTCGCTTGGCCATCTGGAGCAGATCGAAAGCTACGCCCCTGGCCATCAGGTCAGATTTGGAAGTTTGAGCTACACGACCGACCTCCGCGGAGACTTGATATTCGACGGATTCGAGCCACAGCCGAGCGCGCCGCACTGTCACTATGGGCATGATCTAGCTCTGCCGCCGAATAGTGGCCTGGAGGCCGCACCCGCATAAGCTCCGACCCTTAATATGGAGCCAACTGCGCCAATCGAGGATGGGTGGTTGGACACCGCCTTGGGGGCTGCAATCTCTACAGCGATCGAGCCAAACACCAGCCCTATTCTCTGCTAAGCCCGTGACTCCAAGGAGCCGGACTCCTCTCCAGACTCCGAGCCCTCTGCGCCCCTACCGATCGAACCCGATTGGGCGCCGATCATGGAGTTCACCGCCGCGGACATCTTTCAGCACTCGCCCTTCGGCGATATTCTGAATTCACTAAAGTCTCTCTCTTTATCAGGAGAGCCCTGGCCGGACTATGGTCAGCAAGGTTGGGATGCGGATGATGAAGAAATTCAAAGCCCACCCACCACCCACTTCGTAGCCACTGTCAATAATTTAAACGACATGCTCGACTTCGACTCCGAAGGCATCGACCCTATGGACGACGATGTAGGAGATGAACATGAACCAACGCCTATAAGGCACTGGACAACCACCTCATCTCATGATGTATACATGGTGGACACACCCAAAGGAAGCGACGACGAGGAACACAGGGATGCAACGAGGGATTGTTCACTCGAAAAGCAATCAAAGCGGCGACGTAAGCGCCGCTCCAAGCCCCGCCTCAACAGAGACAGCAGCCATACAGACCCAGCCATAGAGCAGGACGAGCCGGCGAACGACGAACATGCCTTCGAGCAACCGTCCGAACAGGGCAACTTGGATAAACAAACGAAACACCCCGTCCCCGGTGAAACAACAGTCCGGACGACCTTACGCTGGATGGGCTCATGGAGCAGAAGAACCTCCACAAAAGGCTCGTCGCCACTGCGCGTAGCCTGAAAAAGCTGAAGCGGAAGCTCAAAACTGCGGAAGATGCACTCAGAATCAGATGGAGCAAAGTACGCAACACCGCAGACAAATATGGCGGCAGTCGCCGCACCAAAAGCTATCCAAAGCGAAAGCTACTGCCTGAATTTGACAAGGAGGCCTTAGATCCCCCGCAGTCAAAAAATAGGAAAGACACCCGGTCGGATAGACGACCGCATGGCCAGCATGGAGCGTCAAGCCGCGCCGCACACAAGCAGGCACGCGATCCACCAAAGGATCCGCATCGAAAAGATGGCCCAGCCAGATCTATCTACGGGCCAAGAAAGCAAGCTCTAGTAAGCAATGCAACACAACAAATATCCGAACATCACGTCACACCCAAATACAGGGGTGCCGCACCCCCCTATGTTTCACCAATGAGGTGCTGGACCATGAATTTCCAGCGGGATTCAAGCCCGTAAACATAGAGGTGTACGACGGAACAACAGACCCTGGGGTCTGGATCGAGGATTATATCCTCCACATACACATGGCTAGGGGAGATGACCTCCACGCCATAAAATACTTACCCCTCAAGCTTAAAGGGCCAGCCCGGAATTGGCTCAAAAGCCTTCCCTAAAACACCATTGGAAGTTGGGAAGAGCTTGAGGATGCTTTCCGGGCAAATTTTCAGGGGACCTACGTCCGCCCTCCGGATGCAGACAATCTCAGTCACATAACTCAATAGCCCGGAGAGTTAGCCCAGAAATTTTGGAACGGATTTCTTACTAAAAAGAATCAGATAGTCGACTGTCCGGACACCGAAGCCCTAGCAGCTTTTAAGAATAACGTTCGAGACGAATGGCTCGCCAGACACCTCGGCCAAGAAAAGCCAAGAACAATGGCCGCATTAGCAAGCCTCATGACCCGCTTTTGCGCAGGAGAGGACAGCTGGTTGGCAAGATGTAGCTCCAGCAACCCAAGTACATCCGAAGTTAGGGATGGAAACGGAAAACCCCGACACAGCAAGGACCAGCGCCGGAATAAGGGAAACAACCCAAAGAGCACGGCGGTCAATGCCGGATTCAAAAGCTCGTGGCAGAATCAGAGAAAGCCGCCCCTCAAGGATAATAGGGACGAGCTATCCAACTTAAATAAAATCTTGGACAAGATATGTCAAATACACAGTACTCCCCGGAAGCCTGCGAACCATACCCACAGAGATTGTTGGGTTTTCAAGCAATCCGGCAAACTCAACGCCGAACACAAGGGGATCGACACACCAAGTGAGGACGATGACAAACCCCACAAGCAGAGCACCAGGAAACAAAAGAATTTCCCACAAGAAGTCAAAATAGTAAACTTACTTCACGTGACGAACAGAATGGAGCCAACAAAGATACGCGCCATACGGCCTATCTCAAAGGAGTCTCGCCAATGGTTGTTAAAACCGATCACCTTCGACCATCAGGATTACTCTAGAAGTATCCGGAACGCAGGCTGGACTACCTTGGTATTAGATCCAATAATCGGCGGACTCCACTTTACAAATGTCCTGATGGACGGCGGCAGTGGTCTAAACCTATTATACCAGGACACAATCCGCAACATGGGGATAGACCCAACAAAAATTTGCCATAGCAAAACCTCCTTTCAAGGGGTAACGCCAGGCCTGGATGCCCGTTGTATGGGTTCTCTCCGGCTAGAAGTTATGTTCGGCTCCCCCGATAACTTCTGTCATGAACAACTAACTTTCCACATCGCCCCATTCTCAAGTAGCTATCAAGCACTGCTGGGGCGCGAAGCTTTCACCTGCTTTAACGCAATACCGCATTATGCATCTCTTACGCTTAAGATGCCCGGTCCATGAGGCATCATCTCATTAAAGGGAAAACATTGAGTGTTCCTCCCGCGCGGAAGACAGTGCAGCTGCCTTGACAGCCCCACAATAAAGCGGCTTCACCAGCCAAAGCACCTAAACAGGTCGTCAAGACCACGGACACGGCTAGACGAGTCCGGCATAAACATACAATTGATAAAGGCTTAATAGCCGTATACCCCTGTACTATGGGCTCCGCGCATATAAAACAAGAGACAATAAAGCTCAATTTTACCCATTTCGTTTTATACTTTGTTTATTTAGTATAACTCAGGTTCGGCACGATCTTTCTTTAACTAAGTTCCTCTCTTTTACAGATGAACACCGTGCTACGCCCGTCCAGGATACGGCACAACGGAGACACAGGCGCAGACGTGCAGCAGGGACCCGTTCCAAGGATTCATTTCAGATTAAGACACCTTTTATACTGTCTCTTATTGATACACATCCCCTGGTTTCTTGGTGTAACCAAGGAGGAGGCTGGCATTTTGGCATGTGTCCACGTCAGAGTTTTGCGCGTACCTGGACACTAGGGGCTTATTACTAAGGGCGTTATCCCGCCCGCCCTCATAAAGACTGAATACCTTAGGGAGTGTTCAGCGTCGCGAGTTTTGCCTTATATGCATCAGCTCCGAATCATGTCTTTGGTCAAATGTTGGGTTTGCCCGGCTCCTGTGTTTTGCTACCTTACGTTCCGCTCTATCGGCTAAGGCGGCACCAGGAGAACTACTGCGATTGTGCCCCGGTTCGGCCAGGCGAGCACCTCAGTAGAGAAAGCTGAAAACTGACTGTCATGATATAGCGTGAGACTGGTCAACCACTCGATGACTTACCAGAATCTTTAGGATTCCTCTGCATTAACGAAGGGCCGCTTCCCGGCCAGGCACATATGCGCCCCGAGTTCGGGTGAGCGCAGGCGCCACCAGGGGCTATATAAGTAGCCTCACTGTCAAACTCCTATGGCTAAGTGAAAGACATAAAGCATCATAGTCCGATTGCCTAGTTCGCTGCGCTATCACCTCTTTTCTAGGACCAAGACGTTGGATCAAGTGTGAAAATGCGCCTTCTGCGAACACCCCCGCATTATGTGCATGTGGGCTGAAGCCGACGACTGCCATCTTTCAGATTATATATACACATATGTTAAACGGCCGCACAGGAGGTATTATAATACTTGCAGGCACAAGTATAAAAAGCTTCTACAATTTATCAAAATATTGTTTTACAATAATATATGCTATTCGAATATAGTATCCTTCGAGCACTGCGTCTCTATTAAACGAGCGCCTTGTAGAACTTCCTGAAAATAGTGCTCGGCAGGTACTCGGCTTCCATCCGAGTCTGGGGATGCAACAGCGGTGGCCTCCATTTCCGCCCAGTATGTCTTGACATGGGCAAGAGCCATCCGCGCACCCTCTATGCACGCTGACCTCTTCATCGCATTGATATGCGGCGCCGCACCAAGGAACTGCTGCACCAAGTTGAAATAACTTTTTGGCTATGGCCTCTCTGGCCACAGATGACTCATGACATACTTCATGGCGAGTCCGGACAACCTATTTAGCTCGGCCCATTCGGCCAAACGATCGGCTAATGATAGTGGACGCTCCGGATTGTGGAACTGCGACCAAAAGAGCTTTTCCACTTCGCGATCTTCTTGATCTCGGAAGTGTTCGGCCGCATCTGCGGCACTCACTGCCAAATCTAGATAGGTGTCCGCCGTACTCCACATCTGGTCTAACGGAGCATGTTTAGGATCAAAGAACTTCCTCCGCAGCATAAAGGGCTTTCCAGCCGCGATCTCTCAGGCCTGACGCAGCTCCTCCTTCATAGCTCTCATCGCAGAGCGAGCATCCTTGGCATCGGCAACGGCCTTCTCCAGGTCCGTCTGTTCCGCCTGATCTTCTTTTTCAAGAAGCTTGCAACGGTCAGCAGCGCTCTTCAGCTTCATAGCCATCTCGGCCATTTCCTTCTTGCTTCGGCAGTGAGCAGCCTGTTCGGCTTTCAGCTCTTCAATTGCCTTTCCGGCAGCCGCATCACTTTTCCTGGCTTGCTCCTTGGCTCGGGCAAGTTCTGCCCAAAGATTCTCCATGGCAGTAGCACCATCTACATCAAGCGCACACATTGTAAGATACTGGCATAAAGCTCCTCTTACCAGGTGCCACCGGAGTAATTATATACCTTGTGCCTCGTCAAGCCGCTTGTTGACAAGCGCGATGTCGGCATCTGCCACGTCAAGTTGCTGCTTTAGCTCGGCAAATTCATCAGTCCGGCTGGCCACCCGACACTTCGCCACCTACGTATGAAGGCGGCATATTAGACCTGGGATTATGATCCTCTGCGCGCCGTCACTTTTGACAACGCACAGAGTCTCAGGGGCTACTATCTACACAGGGCGCATCTTATTTATGCGCAACGGTCCAAAAAGGGTACATTATTTCGCGTACCTCAAAACCTGTTAGTAAACTCCTGACGGCCTCGTGCAATCCGCTCTCCGCGGATGAAATCCTCTCAATCACCGTACTCATCAATGCACGGTGCTCCTCTGAGATAGTTGCTCGCCCCAGCAGATCCTTCAGCTCCTCCGACCGCGCACCACACGGTGCCGGACTCGTCCGATGGCCCTTTTCGAAGGTCAGACGCGGAGGGCTTTGGGGGGCCATATGACTACCTTCCGGCCCTGCCAGATTCGGAGAAACCCTCCACGACGATACCTCAGGATCGCCTGCCTCGCAAGGCGGTACGGTAGGGGGAGGCGTTCCGCTCTCCATCATCTCTGAAAGAAGATCCCCCGAAGACGAGCTCAGCTGAGAAGGGCTAAGGTCCGAGCTACAAGGTAAATTTTCGATTACTCTTCTCAGATATAACGCAAGGATTTCTCTCATTGCTTAAAAAGAAAAACTCCTCTCTACTTACGGCTCGGTGGAGAGCTGATCCCCTTGAGGGCATAATTCGGCTGAAGTATCCCCCGGTGCAGGACCCTCTGACGAAGATTTCTTCCCCCGCTTTGGGGCCATGGTCTCCGGGTCGTCAGAGGCGGTCCTCTTCTTCCCCGGAGGAGAGGAATTTTCGATTCCTCCCTTCCGGACAACCTTCTTCGAGGAGGCTGTAGCTTCCTTGTCCCCTCCCCCGCATTCCTCCAAAGGCACAACCTCCAACATCCTGACTAGCACGGGATCCGGCGTGGTCTCGGGGAGGGGGGCCGGACACCTGATTAGCTTTGCTTTCGCTATCCACTCCTGTTTAAAGGACATCTCTTTTAGGGGCAATTTTATGATAAATATACGGATATCGAGTCCGGGCACAAGGCTACTTACTTGAGTATCCGGACAATTGCAGCTCAGACCTGCGTCCTCCGTAGAATCCGGGCACACTACTTGTGGTCCGAAGAACAATTCGTACATCTCCACGGGCGTCATGCCAAGAAAATGTTGGAGAACTCGTGGTCCCTCCGAGTTGAACTCCCACAGGCAGAGGGGGTGACGTTTGCAGGGCAGAACTCGGCAAATTAACATAACCTGCGTCACCACGACCAGACTGATGTCTCTTTCTAGGAGATCTCAGATGCGGCCCTGCAACAGGGGCGCGTCCTTTTCCGACCCCAGTCCAGCCCCTTATTGACCCATGACGCCAGTTCTGGCGGGGGACCCGAGCGGAAAGCAGGTAGCGCAACCACTTGGTACTCCTGGGAGCTGTGATATAAAACCACTCTCGTTGCCATAAGCTGGACTCCTCTTGAAAAGAACCCTCGAGCCATAGAGCACCAGCATTCTTGCTTATAAAAGCACCTCCGCACTCCGCATGCCGTCCCTCGATCATCTTCGGCTCTACTTTCAAGGTCTTGAGTATAACACCCTCGATGCGACTATATATCCCACGTGTCGAGACACGACTTAGAGGCATAATCGCATTGAAGGCATATGTCGCAAGTTAGGCAATCTTCACAACATCCCATGTAATAGATAATAAAAAGGGGAGATAACATAGTTGGCTTACACTCGCCACGTCAATCAAGTACATAAATAACATTACATCAACCTAACACTCATGGCCCAACTACGGCGCCAAAATAAAAGATAACCCAACATGCGACACGGTCCCGATCACCCTCAACTGGGCACCACTACTGATCATCAGGAAAGGAAACATAGTAACGTTGAGAGTCTTCGTCGAACTCCCACTTGAGCTCGAGCGCGTCACCTGGAGCGGAATCATCAGGCCCTGCATCTGGTGTAATAGTAATCTGTGAGCCACAGGGACTCAGCAATCTTGCACCCACGCGATCAAGACTATTTAAGCTTATAGGTAAGGCAAGGTAAAATATGTGGAGCTGCAGCAAGCGACTAGCAAAATATGGTGGCTAACTTATTCGCAAAAGAGAGCGAGAAGAGGAGGCAAAGCACGAGCGAGAAACTAGAGAACAACCTACGCAAGCATTACTCCAACACCGTGTCCACTTCCCGGACTCCGCCGAGAAGAGGCCATCACGGTAACGCACTCAGTTGATTCATTTTAATTAAGTTAAGGTTCAAGTTATCTACAACCGGACATTAACAAATTCCCATCTGCCCATAACCGCGGGCACGGCTTTCGAAAGTTCAAATCCCTGCAGGGGAGTCCCAACTTAGCCCATGACAAGCTCTCACGGTCAACGAAGGAATAGACCTCCTCCCAAGACGTTCCGATCAGACTCGGTATCTCGGTTATTCAAGACACTTCGACAGGTTAAAACAAGACCAGCAACACCGCCCGAATGTGCCGACAAATCCCGATATGAGCTGCACATATCTCGTTCTCAGGGCACACTCAGATGAGACATCCTACGAGTAAAACCAACCCTCAAGTTGCCCCGAGGTGGCCCCGCAGTCTACTTGGTCGGACCAACACTCAGAGGAGCACTGGCCCGGGGGGGGGGGGTTAAATAAGATGACCCTCGGGCTCCGGAAACCCAAGGGAAAAAGAGGCTAGGTGGCAAATGGTAAAACCAAGGTTGGGCATTGCTGGAAAAGCTTTAATCAAGACGAACTATCAAGGGGTTCCCATTATAACCCAACCACGTAAGGAACGCAAAATCCGGGAACATAACACCGATATGACGGAAACTAGGGCGGCAAGAGTGGAACAAAACACTAGGAGAGAGGCCAAGCCTTCCACCCTTTACCAAGTATATAGATGCATTAAGATAACAAGATAATATAATGATATCCCAACAAGTAAATAAATGTTCCAACAAGGAACGGCCTCCAATCTTCACCTGCAACTAGCAACGCTATAAGAGGGGCTGAGCAAAGCGGTAACATAGCAAATCAACGGTTTGCTAGGACATGGTGGGTTAGAGGTTTGACATGGAAATTTGGGAGGCTTGAAAGCAAGTGGTAGGCATCGTAGCATTGGCATAGCAAAAGAGCGAGCAAACTAGCATAGCAAAGATAGTAGTGATTTCGAGGGTATGATCATCTTGCCTGCACAGTTGTCAGAGTTGACTGGATCCTTGAAAACAAACTCAACGGGTTCCTCGTTAGCGAACTCGTCTCCCGGCTCTACCCAAACAAGACAAACAAGCAACAAGGACACAATCAACCACGTGCAAGGATCAGACAATATGATGCAAAGATGGTATGCTATGCGGGATGCGATGCGGGATGCATATGCAAGATGTGACAGGAAAAGCAAGAACCTGGCCTCAACTTGGAAATCCAAGTATGCCACTGGAAGATAAGATGAAATCGCTTGAAAACGATATAAAGAACGCCGGAATCGGAGTTACGGTTTGGAAATGACAAGCGATTCAAATATGACACCGGTCTGCGATTTACAGCAAGTAGCCAACTAAATGTAATGAGATGAACATGCTACAGCACCCAAACATGACAACAAAATACATGGCAGGGATGCATTCAAGATGCTTAACAAAAGTCTAGCACTGAGCTACGGCCAATTCATCCATTAACAGGTTCAAACAAGCATGGCAAAAATACATATGGTAAACAGATCTCAGACTTGGTGAAATTAACACTTGTCTGGAATTTCAGATCAGGTAGCACTCTTCGGACCAACAAAACTACATGCTATAGGACCTGCACATGGCAAAGTAAAGCATGGCATGGAGCTACTCAAAGAGCGTAACAAAAGTCCCTTAGAGACCTTGAGCCAAAAGGGATCATAAAATACAATTGCAAGCATGTGAACATAGCAAAAATATAATCAGATCACAGACTTAGTGAAAACTGGAGCATGCTGAAACATAACTCAAGTAGGCATGTTAACGAGCTCGATGCACTCACTACGGAGCAAGTCATGACAAGATAAGCATACATCCATCAAGAACACACAAAATGCAAGCTAGACACGTCAAGAACAATAGCATAGCATGCACGGATCAACTACAACATCATCGGCAAAATTGCAAACAAGTTGACAATCTGCCCAAATTCACAAAGTAGCAAAAGTAGAGCTCGATTGACTCAAGCTAGGGTGCTCCATAATTGCAAACAAAGACATGGATGGATAAAGCACTACAAGATTAACAAAACATACTTAATGATCATCCTCAAAAGAGGCATGGATCACTAGGAAACAACATGAACATATGGCATCATGAGATAAACAGATCAAGGACTTGGTGGAAATGCTAAGTCCCTGAAATCAGAATTACCAAGTGCACCACTTTGGAAGCTTGTGCTAGTCACCACACACATCAAAAAAATACATGGGTTGCACCTCTGGAAAGATGACAAAACCCTTAAGAAAACATATGTAGAGCATCAGGGCATATCATGCACACATTAATCATGGCAAAAATGACAAAAAGCTAAACGGAGCAGCAGATCTGACAATTAACTCAAGTAGCCCTCTTCTAACAGCATTTCGGGCATCAAGATGAACTCAAATGAAAATGATGCAATGGAATGAAATGATGTACTCTCTGAGATGAACATTTTGATATGCTATATGCATGAATCGGAGCTACGGATGCAAAGTTACGGGTCTACGAACATGAGCACTTGGATCTGGGATTTCGGGACTCAGAAGAAAAACAACCTCCAGATCTAGGGTTTGCTGTTCACGGCACGCGAACCGAGGTGGGATTCGAGCTCGCCGGAGCCTTGCCGGACTTGACGCGGCACGCTGGCCGGAGGAGAGGAGGACGCCGAGGCGGCGTGGTGCGGTGGTGGCGGAGGGACGGCGGCCTGCAGCGCCGGGCTTGGCTCCGGTCGGCGGAGTCCCGCGGCGGAGCGGCGAGCTCCGGGCTGTCGGAGAAGGTGGGCGGCGGCGCCGGGCTGGAGGAGGAGGCAGCGGGCGGTGGCTTGCCGCGATGGCGTCGGGGGCGAGGAGGCGGGCGTCGGAAAGGCGGCTACGGGCCGCGGGGGCCCCGGCTGGGCCTCGCAGGCCTCGGCGGCGGCGGCGGCGCGCCACGTGGCAGCTTGCCACTGGTGCGGGCGGGCGGCGGACGGTGTGGCGGTGGAGGCGGCGCAGCGCGGCCGGCGGGGAGGCGGGCGAAGCGGCGCGGGGTCGCGGGCCGGGAGGGCCGCGGTCGGGCCCCGCGGGCCTCGGCGGGTGCGGGCGGCGATGTGGTCCGGGGGCGCCACATGGCAGCTCCCGGTTGGGGGCGGCGGCGGATCCGGACACGTCCGGCCTGGGATTTTTGTCCGGCGGGCGACGAAGTGGAAAATTTAGGGTTTCGGAGAGGGGGATCCGCGAGTTTGAAGGAGGGGGTCTATAAATAGGCATAGGAGGAGCTAGGAGAGTCCAAATGAGGTGCGGTTTTCGGCCACATGATCGTGATCGAACGCTCTAGATGATGGAGAAGGCTTAGATGGGTTTTGGGCCACTTTGGAAGGATGTTGGGCTGCAACACACACGAGGCCTTTTCGGTCCCTCGGTTAACCGTTGGAGTATCAAACGAAGTCCAAATGATACGAAACTTGACAGGCGGTCTACCGGTAGTAAACCAAGGCCGCTTGGCAAGTCTCGGTCCAATCCGGAAATGTTTAATCCCCAGACACGAAAGAAAGGTAGAAATGACCACCGGAGGAGAACGAAGCGCCGGAATGCAAAACGGACAACGGGGAAAAAGCTCGAATGCATAAGACGAACACGTATGCAAATGCAATGCACATGATGACATGATATGAGATGCATGACAATAACAACAACACACGGAGACAAAGACCCGAACCCTAGGAAATAAATTAACTTAACGCCGAAACGACAAGAGTTGGAGTACAAATTGGGAAAGTTACATCCGGGGTGTTACAACACTCCACCACTACGAAAGGATCTCGTCCCGAGATCTAGGACTGAAAGACCGCCGGGTACTCAGAACGGAGGTGATCCTCGCGTTCCCAGGTAGCTTCACGGTCGGAATGGTGTGACCACTTGACTTTGAGAAAGTTGATTGACTTGTTGCGAGTCTTGCGTTCAGTCTCTTCAAGAATAGTAACTGGGTGCTCACGATAGGAGAGATCTTCTTGGAGCTCAATGTCCTCGAAGTTGACGGTGCGGTCAGGAGTCTTGAAGCACTTTCGGAGCTGAGAGACATGGAACACGTCATGAACATTTGAAAAGTTTGAAGGAAGCTCGAGTTGATAGGCGAGGTCGCCTCTCTTGCTGACAATCTTGAAAGGTCCCATGTATCTGGGGGCAAGCTTCCCTTTGATACCGAAGCGACGAGTACCTTTCATAGGAGAGACGTGGAGGTAAACATGATCTCCGATCTCGAAAGCCAAATCACGATGCTTACTATCATAGTAGCTCTTCTGGCGGGATTGGGCTGCTTTGAGGTTATCACGAATGACTTTGCACATTTCTTCTGCCTCTGTGATTAAGTCATTTCCCAAAAGCCGACGTTCACCGGTTTCAGACCAGTTGAGAGGGGTATGGCACTTCCCGCCATACAGAATTTCAAATGGGGCCTTGCCCGAACTTGCTTGAAAACTGTTGTTGTAGGAGAATTCAGCATAAGGAAGACAATCCTCCCACTTTATGCCGAAGGAGATCACACAAGCCCTGAGCATATCTTCAAGAATCTGGTTGACACGCTCGACTTGACCGCTAGTTTGAGGATGGAAAGCTGTGCTGAAGCGGATGTTGGTGCCCATGGCCTTCTGAAAAGAATCCCAAAACTTGGATGTAAAGATGCTGCCACGGTCTGAAGAAATCACTTGAGGAATACCGTGCAAAGAGACAATACGAGAGGTATAGAGTTCCGCCAATTGAGCTGCAGTGATCGACTCTTTGATAGGCAGAAAGTGAGCCACTTTGGTGAGTTTGTCGATGACAACGAATATAGCATCATTGCCACGCTTGGACTTTGGAAACCCAATCACGAAGTCCATTTCAATGTGGTCAAACTTCCATTCTGGAATGGCAAGAGGTTGGAGGAGACCAGCTGGCCTTTGGTGTTCTGCCTTCACTCTTCTGCAGACATCGCATTCATTCACGAATTGAGCAATCTCGCGCTTCATTCGAGTCCACCAATAAGCTTGCTTGAGGTCCTGATACATCTTCGTGCTCCCAGGGTGGATGGAGAGGAGAGAATTGTGAGCCTCGTTCATGATCACTTTACAGAGATCACCTTTGGGTACAACAATACGATCCTCGAAGAAGAGAGTGTCCTTGTCATCAAGGCGGTAGCACTTGTACTTGGGTTGACTCTTGGCAATCCCAATCTTCACCTTTTTCACCATAGCATCAAGAAGCTGGGCTTGGCGAATCTGGTCTTCCAAGGTAGGAGAGACTTGAAGGTTGGCAAGGAAACCTTGAGGGACAACTTGCAGATTAAGTTTGCGGAAAGCTTCACAAAGCTCGGGTTGATAAGGCTTGAGAATCAGACTGTTGCAATAAGATTTTCTGCTCAATGCGTCAGCAATCACATTGGCCTTGCCTGGAGTATACTCGATACTCGGATTATACTCTTGAATCATTTTGACCCATCGAGTTTGCCTGAGGTTGAGATTAGGATGAGTGAAGATGTACTTGAGACTCTTGTGATCAGTGAAAATGTCCACTTTTCTTCCCAATAAGAGATGTCTCCAAGTCAAAAGAGCATGCACAACTGCCGCCAACTCGAGATCATGAGTGGGGTAGTTCTTCTCATTAGGCTTCAACTGGCGAGAGGTATAAGCAACAACTTTCTTCTCTTGCATCAATACTGCGCCAAGACCTTGGAGAGAGGCATCACAAA
This sequence comes from Triticum urartu, assembly GCF_056163025.1. NCBI lineage: Eukaryota > Viridiplantae > Streptophyta > Magnoliopsida > Poales > Poaceae > Triticum > Triticum urartu. The sequence goes on along the minus strand of NC_141875.1, from coordinate 117,336,194 downwards.
AGACATCGTACGGCTTGGATTCATCAGGCGGAGTCAGAACTGGAGCAGTGATCAATTTCTCTTTCAAAGTGTTGAAAGCAATGTCACACTCCGGAGACCAAACGTACTTGACGTGCTTCTGGAGAAGATTAGAGAGAGGCTTCGCGATCTTAGAAAAGTTTTCAACGAATCTTCGGCAATAACTTGCGAGACCGAGGAAACTACGGAGTTGCTTCACGTTCTGAGGCGGTTCCCAATTCACAATTGCCGACACCTTCTCAGGATTCACGGCAATGCCCTTGGCAGAGATGATATGACCAAGATAAAGAACCTCATCGAGCCAAAATTCACACTTGGAGAACTTGGCGTAGAACTAATGTTCCCTGAGCTTATCGAGTACCAAACGCAAGTGCTTGGCATGATCTTCCTTGTTCTTCGAGAAAACCAGAATGTCGTCGAGATAGACCAAAACGAAGTCATTGGTGTAGGCGTTGAAGATGAAGTTCATCATGCGAGAGAAAGTCGGAGGAGCGTTGACGAGGCCAAAAGACATGACAGTGTATTCATATGAACCATAGATTTTCCTGAAAGCCGTCTTGGGAATATCTTGCTCACGGTTTCGAATCTGATGATAACCCATACGGAGATCAAGCTTGGAGAATACTTGGGCACCTTTGAGTTGTTCGAAGAGCTCATTGATGTTGGGAAGTGGGTATTTGTTCTTGATGGTCTTCTTGTTCAATGGACGGTAATCAACACAAAGTCGGTCCGTTCCATCATTCTTCTTCACAAAAAGAACACCACAACTCCACGGAGAAGAACTAGGCCGGATGAGACCCATTTTCTCTTGAATATCGAGTTGCTTCTTCAGCTCCTTCAACTCTTCAGGTCCAAGCTTGTAAGGACGTTTGCACACAGGTTCTGTGCCCGGCTCAAGATCAATAACGAATTCAACTGGCCGGTGCGGAGGCATTCCTGGAAGCTCTTCTGGAAAGACGTCTTGATATTCGCAAACGACTGGAATTTGCGAAATAGCATCGAGTTCACCCTTCTCATTGAGAGAAAACAGACGGATAGTATCATCACGAGCGGCAAAGACAATTACATCCTCAGACGAATGAGTCAATTGAATCTGCCTGGCTGCACAATCAAGCTGAGCCTTGTGCTTAGAAAGCCAATCCATTCCGAGAATAAGATCAATATCCGAGTCACCAAGAACCGTTGGAGAAGCTAGAAACTTGTAGTCACCCAAGGTGATAGTAACATCCGGAACGATGGAGTTAGCATGCATGTGCTTACCGGGAGAGACAACTGCTAATGGACTAGGCAAAACTTGCGAAACCAATTCATGCCTAGATGTAAACGGTCTCGATGCGACTATATCTCCCACGTGTCGAGGCACGACTTAGAGGCATAATCGCATTGAAGGCATATGTCGCAAGTTAGGCAATCTTCACAACATCCCATGTAATAGATAATAAAAAGGGGAGATAACATAGTTGGCTTACACTCGCCACGTCAATCAAGTACATAAATAACATTACATCAACCAAACACTCATGGCCCGACTACGGCGCCAAAATAAAAGATAACCCAACATGCAACACGGTCCCGATCACCCCCAACTGGGCACCACTACTGATCATCAGGAAAGGAAACATAGTAACGTTGAGAGTCTTCGTCGAACTCCCACTTGAGCTCGAGCGCGTCACCTGGAGCGGAATCATCAGGCCCTGCATCTGGTGTAATAGTAATCTGTGAGCCATAGGGACTCAACAATCTCGCACCCTCGCGATCAAGACTATTTAAGCTTATAGGTAAGGCAAGGTAAAATATGTGGAGCTGCAGCAAGCGACTAGCAAAATATGGTGGCTAACTTATTCGCAAAAGAGAGCGAGAAGAGGAGGCAAAGCGCGAGCGAGAAACTAGAGAACAACCTACGCAAGCATTACTCCAACACCATGTCCACTTCCCGGACTCCGCCGAGAAGAGGCCATCACGGTAACGCACTCAGTTGATTCATTTTAATTAAGTTAAGGTTCAAGTTATCTACAACTGGACATTAACAAATTCCCATCTGCCCATAACCGCGGGCACGACTTTCGAAAGTTCAAATCCCTGCAGGGGAGTCCCAACTTAGCCCATGACAAGCTCTCACGGTCAACGAAGGAATAGACCTCCTCCCAAGACGTTCCGATCAGACTCGGTCTCTCGGTTATTCAAGACACTTCGACAGGTTAAAACAAGACCAGCAACACCGCCCGAATGTGCCGACAAATCCCGATACGAGCTGCACATATCTCGTTCTCAGGGCACACTCAGATGAGACATCCTACGAGTAAAACCAACCCTCAAGTTGCCCCGAGGTGGCCCCGCAGTCTACTTGGTCGGACCAACACTCAGAGGAGCACTGGCCCGGGGGGGGGGGTTAAATAAGATGACCCTCGGGCTCCGGAAACCCAAGGGAAAAAGAGGCTAGGTGGCAAATGGTAAAACAAAGGTTGGGCATTGCTGGAAAAGCTTTAATCAAGACGAACTATCAAGGGGTTCCCATTATAACCCAACCGCGTAAGGAACGCAAAATCCGGGAACATAACACCGATATGACGGAAACTAGGGCGACAAGAGTGGAACCAAACACTAGGCGAGAGGCCAAGCCTTCCACCCTTTACCAAGTATATAGATGCATTAAGATAACAAGATAATATAATGATATCCCAACAAGTAAATAAATGTTCCAATAAGGAACGGCCTCCAATCTTCACCTGCAACTAGCAACGCTATAAGAGGGCCTAAGCAAAGCGGTAACATAGCCAATCAATGGTTTGCTAGGACATGGTGGGTTAGAGGTTTGACATGGAAATTTAGGAGGCTTGAAGAAAGTGGTAGGCATCGTAGCATTGGCATAGCAAAAGAGCGAGCAAACTAGCATAGCAAAGATAGTAGTGATTTCGAGGGTATGATCATCTTGCCTGCACAGTTGTCAGAGTTGACTGGATCCTCGAAAGCAAACTCAACGGGTTCCTCGTTAGCAAACTCGTCTCCCGGCTCTACCCAAACAAGACAAACAAGCAACAAGGACACAATCAATCACGTGCAAGGATCAGACAATATGATGCAAAGATGGTATGCTATGCGGGATGCGATGCGGGATGCATATGCAAAATGTGACAGGAAAAGCAAGAACCTGGCCTCAACTTGGAAATCCAAGTATGCCACTGGAAGATGAGATGAAATCGCTTGAAAACGATATAAAGAACACCGGAATCGGAGTTATGGTTTGGAAATGGCAAGCGATTCAAATATGACACCGGTCTGCCATTTACAGCAAGTAGCCAACTAAATGTAATGAGATGAACATGCTACAGCACCCAAACATGACAACAAAATACATGGCAGGGATGCATTCAAGATGCTTAACAAAAGTCTAGCACTGAGCTACGGCCAATTCATCCATTAACAGGTTCAAACAAGCATGGCAAAAATACATATGGTAAACAGATCTCAGACTTGGTGAAATTAACACTTGTCTGGAATTTCAGATCAGGTAGCACTCTTCGGAGCAAAAAAACTACATGCTACAGGACCTGAACATGGCAAAGTAAAGCATGGCATGGAGCTACTCAAAGATCTTAACAAAAGTCCCTTAGTTACCTTGAGCCAAAAGGGATCAGAAAATACAATTGCAAGCATGTGAACATAGCAAAAACATAATCAGATCACAGACTTAGTGAAAACTGGAGCATGCTGAAACATAACTCAAGTCGGCATGTTAACGAGCTCGATGCACTCACTAAGCAGAAAGTCATGACAAGATAAGCATACATCCATCAAGAACACACAAAATGCAAGCTAGACACGTCAAGAACAATAGCATAGCATGCACGGATCAAGTACAACATCATCGGCAAAATTGCAAACAAGTTGACAATCTGCCCAAATTCACAAAGTAGCAAAAGTAGAGCTCGATTTACTCAAGCTAGGGTGCTCCATAATTGCAAACAAAGACATGGATGGATAAAGAACTACAAGATTAACAAAACATCCTTACTGATCATCCTCAAAAGAGGCACGGATCACTAGGAAACAACATGAACATATGGCATCATGAGATAAACAGATCAAGGACTTGGTGGAAATGCTAAGTCCCTGAAATCAGAATTACCAAGTGCACCACTTTGGAAGCTTGTGCTAGTCACCACACACATCACAAAAATACATGGGTTGCACCTCTAGAAAGATGACAAAACCCTTAACAAAACATATGTAGAGCATGAGGGCATATCATGCACACATTAATCATGGCAAAAATGACAAAAAGCTAAACGGAGCAGCAGATCTGACAATTAACTCAAGTAGCCCTCTTCTAACAGCATTTCGGGCATCAAGATGAACTCAAATGAAAATGATGCAATGGAATGAAATGATGTACTCTCTGAGATGAACATTTTGATATGCTATATGCATGAATCGGAGCTACGGATGCAAAGTTACGGGGCTACAAACATGAGCATTTGGATCTGGGATTTCGGGAATTAGAAGAAGAACAACCTCCGGATCTAGGGTTTACTGTTCACGGCACGCGAAACGAGGTGGGATCCGAGCTCGCCGGAGCCTTGCCGGACTTGATGCGGCACGCCGGCCGGAGGAGAGGAGGACGCCGGGGCGGCATGGTGCGGTGGTGGCGGAGGGACGGCGGCCTGCGGCTTGGCTCCGGTCGGCGGAGTCCCGCGGCGGAGCGGCGAGCTCCGGGTTGTCGGAGAAGGCGGGCGGCGGCGCCGGGCTGGAGGAGGAGGCAGCGGGCGGCGGCTTGCCGCGATGGCGTCGGGGGCGAGGAGGCGGGCGGCGGAGAGGCGGCTACGGGCCGCGGGGGCCCCGGCTGGGCCTCGCGGGCCTCGGCGGCGGCGGCACGCCATGTGGCAGCTTGCCACTGGTGCGGGCGGGCGGCAGACGGTGTGGCGGTGGAGGCGGCGCAGCGCGGGCGGCGGGAAGGCGGGCGAAGCGGCGTGGGGTCACGGGTCGGGAGGGCCACGGTCGGGCCCCGCGGGCCTCGGCGGGTGCGGGCGGCGATGTGGTCTGGGGGCGCCACGTGGCAGCTCCCGGTTGGGGGCGGCGGCGGATCCGGACACGTCCGGCCTGGGATTTTTGTCCGGCTGGCGATGAAGTGGAAAATTTAGGGTTTCGGAGAGGGGGATCCGCGAGTTTGAAGGAGGGGGTCTATAAATAGGCATAGGAGGAGCTAGGAGAGTCCAAATGAGGTGCGGTTTTCGGCCACGCGATCGTGATCGAACGCTCTAGATGATGGAGAAGGCTTAGGTGGGTTTTGGGCCACTTTGGAAGGGTGTTGGGCTGCAACACACACGAGGCCTTTTCGGTCCCTCGGTTAACCGTTGGAGTATCAAACGAAGTCCAAATGATACGAAACTTGACAGGCGGTCTACCGGTAGTAAACCAAGGCCGCTTGGCAAGTCTCGGTCCAATCCGGAAATGTTTAATCCCCACACACGAAAGAAAGGTAGAAATGACCACCGGAGGAGAACGAAGCGCCGGAATGCAAAACGGACAACGGGGAAAAAGCTCGAATGCATAAGACAAACACGTATGCAAATGCAATGCACATGATGACATGATATGAGATGCATGACAACGACAACAACACACGGAGACAAAGACCCGAACCCGAGGAAATAAATTAACTTAACGCCGAAATGGCAAGAGTTGGAGTACAAATTGGGAAAGTTACATCCGGGGTGTTACGTTGAGCCATAGTCCGAAGTGAGGAGTAATACGGAGGAAGGCTTCACACACGACGATGAATGAGGAAATATGGAGGATGGACTCCGGAGCTAAGTCGTGAAACTCCAGCCCATAATAAAACATGAGCCTCCTCACGAAGGGATCCGTCGGGAAGCCTAGCCCCCAAAGGAAGTGAGACATGAACACCACACTCTCACCAGGCTTGGGAGTGGGAATGACCTGCCCTTGAGCAGGCAGCCTATGCCAGATTTCGCCGGTCAAGAACCTGGCCTCTCTCAACTTCAACATGTCCTCCTCCATGACGGAGGAGGGCATCCATCGGCCTCGAAGGTCGGAACCGGACATTTTCGAAGGTCCAAAGCGCATGAAATCTGGAGCCTTGGGTGTTGGAACTCGAGTTGAAGTGTGAACTCATTTGAGATTGAAAGAAAGGAGTAAGGCCTTGGTCTCTTTATAAGAGGTTGAATACCAAGGGCCCTCCCCGTGACAGTTTGGGACTAGCCTTTGATCGAGAAAACATACCAACGGGTACGGTTGGGTTACCCATGCCCGTATTGATGAGAATCCCGGAATAAGGGGACACGATCTCTGCTTTGACAAGACGTGCCAAGGAAACCGCCTCGCTAAACGCGCTGAGGTGGGACAGTAAAACGATTCGAATAAAGACTTGGCCGTGGTGTGATGTCACGCTACGGAATACGTCAGCAGATTAGATTTGTGTAAATATTATTCTCTCTATGGCGAATATGTGGAAACTTATTTTGCAGAGCCGTACACTACCTTTGCGTTCAAAATCTTCTATGAAGTACTTGGAGGAGGAACCCACCTTGCAATGCCGAAGACAATCTGCGCGCCGGACTCATCATCATTGAAGCCTGGTTCAGGGGCTACTGAGGGAGTCCTGGATTAGGGGGTGTCCGGATAGCCGGACTATACCTTCGGCCGGACTCCTGGACTATGAAGATACAAGATTGAAGACTTCGTCCCGTGTCCGGAAGCGACTTTCCTTAGCGTGGAAGGCAAGCTTGGCGATACGGATATGTAGATCTCCTACCATTGAAACCGACTCTGTGCAACCCTAGCCCTCTCTGGTGTCTATATAAACCGGAGGGTTTTAGTCCATAGGGATAACAATCATACCATAGGCTAGCTTCTAGGGTTTAGCCTCCTTGATCTCGTGGTAGATCTACTCTTGTACTACCCATATCATCAATATTAATCAAGCAGGATGTAGGGTTTTACCTCCATCAAGAGGGCCCAAACCTGGGTAAAACATCGTGTCCCCTGCCTCCTGTTACCATCCGCCTAGACGCATAGTTCGGGACCCCCTACCCGAGATCCGCCGGTTTTGACACCGACACCGATCGTCACAGAACTTTAAGCGTGCGGACCCTACGGGTTCGAGAACTATGTAGACATGACCGAGACATGTCTCTGGTCAATAACCAACAGCGGAACCTGGATGCTCATATTGGTTCCTACATATTCTACGAAGATCTTTATCGGTCAAATCGCACAACACTATACGTTGTTCTCTTTGTCATCGGTATGTTACTTGCCCGAGATTCGATTGTCGGTATCCCAATACCTAGTTCAATCTCGTTACCGGCAAGTCTCTTTACTCGTTTCATAATGCACTATCCCGCAACTAACTCATTAGCTGCATTGCTTGCATGGCTTACAGTGATGTGCATTACCGAGAGGGCCCAGAGATACCTCTCTGACAATCGGAGTGACAAACCCTAATCTTGATCTATGCCAACTCAACAAGTACCACCGGAGACACCTGTAGAGCACCTTTATAATCACCCAGTTACGTTGTGACGTTTGGTAGCACACAAAGTGTTCCTCTGGTATTCGGGAGTTGCATAATCTCATAGTCATAAGAACATGTATAAGTCATGAAGAAAGCAATAGCAGTAAACAAAAACGATCAAGTGCTAAGCTAACGGAATGGGTCAAGTCAATCACGTCATTATCCTAATGATGTGATCCCATTGATCAAATAACAACTCATGTCTATGGTTAGGAAACTTAACCATCTTTGATCAATGAGCTAGTCAAGTAGAGGCATACTAGTGACACTGTGTTTGTCTATGTATTCACACATGTATTATGTTTCCGGTTAATACAATTCTAGCATGAATAATAAACATTTATCATGAAATAAGGAAATAAATGATAACTTTATTATTGCCTCTAGGGCATATTTCCTTCAGTCTCCCACTTGCACTAGAGTCAATAATCTAGATTACACAATAATGATTGTAACACCCATGGAGCCTTGGTGCTGATCATGTTTTGCTCGTGGAAGAGGCTTAGTCAACGGGTCTGCAACATTCAGATCCGTATGTATCTTTGCGAATCTCTATGTCTCCCACCTGGACTTGATCCCGGATGGAGTTGAAGCATCTCTTGATGTGCTTGGTTCTCTTGTGAAATCTGGATTCCTTTGCCAAGGCAATTGCACCAGTATTGTCACAAAATATTTTCATCGGACCCGATGCACTAGTTATGACACCTAGATCGGATATGAACTCCTTCATCCAGACTCCTTCATTCGCTGCTTCCGAAGCAGCAATGTACTCCGCTTCGCATGTAGATCCCACCACGACGCTCTGTTTAGAACTGCTCCAACTTACAGCTCCACCGTTTAATATAAACACATATCCGGTTTGCGATTTAGAATCGTCCGGATCAGTGTCAAAGCTTGCATCAACGTAACCATTTACGATGAGCTCTTTGTCACCTCCATAAACGAGAAACATATCCTTGGTCCTTTTCAGGTACTTCAGGATGTTCTTGACCGCTGTCCAGTGATCCACTCCTGGATTACTTTGGTACCTCCCTGCTAGACTAATGGCAAGGCACACATCAGGTCTGGTACACAACATTGCATACATGATAGAGCCTACGGCTGAAGCATAGGGAACACTTTTCATTTTCTCTCTATCTACTGCAGTGGTCGGGCATTGAGTCTTACTCAACTTCACACCTTGTAATACAGGCAAGAACCCTTTCTTAGCTTGATCCATTTTGAACTTCTTCAAAACTTTATGAAGGTATGTGCTTTGTGAAAGTCCAATTAAGCGTCTTGATCTATCTCTATAGATCTTGATGCCCAATATATAAGCAGCTTCACCGAGGTCTTTCATTGAAAAACTCTTATTCAAGTATCCTTTTATGCTATCCAGAAATTCTATATCATTTCCAATCAACAATATGTCATCCACATATAATATTAGAAATGCTACAGAGCTCCCACTCACTTTCTTGTAAATACAGGCTTCTCCAAAAGTCTGTATAAAACCATATGCTTTGATCACACTATCAAAACGTTTATTCCAACTCCGAGAGGCTTGCACCAGTCCATAAATGGATCGCTGGAGTTGCACACTTTGTTAGCTCCCTTTGGATCGATAAAACCTTCAGGTTGCATCATATACAACTCTTCTTCCAGAAATCCATTCAGGAATGCAGTCTTTACATCCATTTGCCAAATTTCATAATCATAAAAACCAGGAAATTGCTAACATGATTTAGACGAACTTAAGCATCGCTACGGGTGAGAAGGTCTCATCGTAGTCAACTCCTTGAACTTGTCGAAAACCATTTGCAACAAGTCGAGCTTTGTAGACAGTAACATTACCGTCAGCGTCTGTCTTCTTCTTGAAGATCCATTTATTCTCGATGGCTTGCCGATCATCCGGCGAGTCAACCAAAGTCCACACTTTGTTCTCATACATGGATCCCATCTCAGATTTCATGGCCTCAAGCCATTTTGTGGAATCTGGGCTCATCATCGCTTCCTCATAGTTCGTAGGTTCGTCATGGTCAAGTAACATGACCTCCAGAACAGGATTACCGTACCACTCTGGTGCGGATCTTACTCTGGTTGACCTACGAGGTCCGGTAGTAACTTGATCTGAAGTTTCATGATCATCATCATTAGCTTCCTCACTAATTGGTGTAGATGTCACAGGAACCGGTTCCTGTGATGAACTACTTTCCAATAAGGGAGCAGGTATAGTTACCTCATCAAGTTCTACTTTCCTCCCACTCACTTCTTTCGAGAGAAACACCTTCTCTAGAAAGGATCCATTCTTAGCAATGAATGTCTTGCCTTCGGATCTGTCATAGAAGGTGTACCCAACAGTTTCCTTTGGGTCTCCTATGAAGACACATTTCTCCGATTTGGGTTCGAGCTTATCAGGTTGAAGCTTTTTCACATAAGCATCGCAGCCCCAAACTTTAAGAAACTACAACTTTGGTTTCTTGCCAAACCATTGTTCACAAGGTGTCGTCTAAATGGATTTTGATGGTGCCCTATTTAATGTGAATGCAGCCGTCTCTAAAGCATAACCCCAAAACGATAGCGGTAAATTAGTAAGTGACATCATAGATCGCACCATATCTAGTAAAGTACGATTACGATGTTCGTACACACCATTGCGTTGTGGTGTTCCAGGTGGCGTGAGTTGCGAAACTATTCCGCATTGTTTCAAATGTAGACCAAACTCGTAACTCAAATACTCTCCTCCATGATCAGATTGTAGAAACTTTATTTTCTTGTTACAATGATTTTCCACTTCACTCTGAAATTCTTTGAACTTTTCAAATGTTTCAGACTTATGTTTCATTAAGTAGATATACCCATATCTGCTCAAATCATCTGTGAAGGTGAGAAAATAACGATACCCGACGCGAGCCTCAATATTCATCGGAACACATACATCAGTATGTATGATTTCCAACAAATCTGTTGCTCTCTCCATAGTTTCGGAGAACGGTGTTTTAGTCATCTTGTCCATAAGGCATGGTTCGCAAGTACCAGGTGATTCATAATCAAGTGATTCCAAAAGTCCATCAGTATGGAGTTTCTTCATGCGCTTTATACCAATATGACCCAAATGGCAGTTCCACAAATAAGTTGCACTATCATTATCAACTCTGCATCTTTTGGCTTCAACATTATGAATATGTGTAGCACTACTATCGAGATTTAACAAAAATAGACCACTCTTCAAGGGTGCATGACCATAAAAGATATTACTCATATAAATAGAACAACCATTATTCTCAGATTTAAATGAATAACTGTCTCGCATCAAACAAGATCCAGATATAATGTTCATGCTTAACGCTGGCACCAAATAACAATTATTTAGTTCTAAAACTAATCTCGAAGGTAGATGTAGAGGTAGCATGCCGACGGTGATCACATCGACTTTGGAACCATTTCCCATGTGCATCGTCACCTCGTCCTTAGCCAGTCTTCGTTTAATCCGTAGTCCCTGTTTCGAGTTGCAAATATTAGCAACAGAACCAGTATCAAATACTAGGTGCTATTGCGAGCTCTGGTAAGGTACACATCAATAACATGTACCTTTGTTCACCTTGCCATCATTCTTATCCGCCAAATACTTGGGGCAGTTCTGCTTCCGGTGACCAGTCTGTTTGCAGTAGAAGCACTCGGTCTTAGGCTTAGGTCCAGACTTGGGTTTCTTCTCCGGAGCAGCAACTTGTTTGCTGTTCTTCTTGAAGTTCCCCTTCTTCTTCCCTTTGCCCTTTTTCTTGAAACTGGTGGTCTTGTTAACCATCAAAACTTGATGCTCCTTCTTGATTTCTACCTCCGCTGCCTTTAGCATTGCGAAGAGCTCGGGAATTGTCTTGTTCATCCCTTGCATATTATAGTTCATCATGAAGCTTTTGTAGCTTGGTGGCAGTGATTGAAGAACTCTGTCAATGACACTATCAACAGGAAGATTAACTCCCAGTTGAGTCAAGTGATTATGATACCCAGACATTTTGAGTATATGTTCACTGACAGAACTATTCTCCTCCATCTTGCAGCTATAGAACTTATTGAGACTTCATATCTCCCAATCTGGGCATTTGCTTGAAATATTAACTTCAACTCCTAGAACATCTCATATGCTCCATGACGTTCAAAACATCGTTGAAGTCCCGGTTTTAAGCCGTAAAGCATGGCACATTGAACTATCGAGTAGTCATCAGCTTTACTCTGCCAGATGTTCTTAACGTCATCAGCAGCATCTGCAGCAGGCCTGGCACCCAACGGTGCTTCCAGGATGTAATTCTTCTGTCCAGCAATGAGGATAATTCTCAAGTTACGGACCCAGTCCATGTAATTGCTACCATCATCTTTCAACTTTGCTTTCTCAAGGAACGCATTAAAATTCAACGGAATAACAACACGGGCCATCTATCTACAATCAACATAGACAAGAAAAATACTATCAGGTACTAAGTTCATGATAAATTTAAGTTCAATTAATCATATTACTTAAGAACTCCCACTTAGATGGACATCCCTCTAATCATCTAAGTGATCACGTGATCCATATCAACTAAACCATAACCGATCATCACGTGAAATGGAGTAGTTTTCAATGGTGAACATCACTATGTTGATCATATCTACTATATGATTCACGCTCGACCTTTCGGTCTCAGTGTTCCAAGGCCATATCTACATATGCTAGGCTCGTCAAGTTTAACCCGAGTATTCTGCGTGTGCAAAACTGGCTTGCACCCGTTGTAGATGGACGTAGAGCTTGTCACACCCGATCATCACGTGGTGTCTCGGCACGACGAACTTTGGCAACGGTGCATACTCAGGGAGAACACTTTTATCTTGAAATTTAGTGAGAGATCATCTTATAATGCTACCGTCAAACAAAGCAAAATAAGATGCATAAAGGATAAACATCACATGCATTCAATATAAGTGACATGATATGGCCATCATCATCTTGTGCTTGTGACCTCCATCTCCGAAGCACCGTCATGATCACCATCGTCACCAGTGTGACACCTTGATCTCCATCACAGCATCGTTTTCGTCTCGCCAACTATTGCTTCTGCGACTATCGCTCCCGCTTAGCGACAAAGTAAAGCAATTACAGGGCGATTGCATTGCATACAATAAAGCGACAACCATATGGCTCCTGCCAGTTGCCGATAACTCCATTACAAAACATGATCACCTCATACAATAAATATAGCATCATGTCTTGACCATATCACATCACAACATGCCCTGCAAAAACAAGTTAGACGTCCTCTACTTTGTTGTTGCTAGTCTTACGTGGCTGCTACGGGCTGAGCAAGAACCGTTCTTACCTACGCATCAAAACCACAATGATAGTTTGTAACATCCCAAATTTGCAATTTGGAATGTTATACACTAGATCATCATGCATATCATATTTTCTTGCATCTTGGCCGATCCTAGAAATTTCACGCAACTCAAGGACCCTCAGAGAGAGTTGGAGATTTCGTTATTTTCATATTCGAGAGTTTCTCAAATTTTGAAAAGAGGATCGTTTGATTTATTTGTTTTATCTTCAATAAATTTTCCGATGTCAAAATATGAGAGAGGGAATAATATGACTTTCCCAAAATTTAGGAAAATGAAGATTTAATAAATAGATCAATTTTTGTTTGCCGGAGTTTATTTGCATATTTTTTGGATAGGGAAAAATGCGCGTTTTCGAAAATTGCATTTTAGGTCCGGAGAAAAGTTCATTTTGTTCGGCTCATTTTTAGGAGTCGGGGAAAATTTACTTTTTTAGATTTGGAGTCCGGTAGATTTGTTTTTCTGTTTTTTTTTCGAGCACGGAACCATTTAAAAAAAAATCCCAGCGACTTGGGCCAAAGGCCCAAGCCACCACAAGCCAAGCCGCCGGCTAGGAGGGCCGAAGGCCATCGCCGCGCCAGGCGCAAGGCGCCAGGGAGCCGCCGCCTCTTTCTTTTAGGAAATCCTAGTAGGACTTTTGTCCTACTTCCGTATATTCCTTTTCTAATTCTAGATCTTTTCCTATTCCTAGTCTAATTCTTGCCCTCTACCCCAAGTAAACCCCTCCCCTCCCCAATATAAATACCCAAGCACCCCCCCTCTAAATCATCAAACCCAAAGCCTAGAGCACCACCACCCGCGCCGCGCCGCGCCGCCGCACCACCTCACCGCGCCGCGCCGCCACCCCGCGCCCTACGCCACTGCCGCACCTAGTCGCCGCGCCACCCTAAGCCGTCGCCCGCGTCTTGCCCACACCGCCGCCGCCCCTCACCCACGCCACCGCCGCCGCCGCCCAACGCTGCCGCCGCCGGAGCCCCGTTCGCCGGAGACCTCGCCAAGGTTGCCCCGCGCTACATCTATTCTTTTCCTCGGATCGTTTTCTTCTAATCGTTCCGATTCTTTTCTTCTCTAAACCGTTCCGGTTTTCTAGATCGGTTTTTCGATCGGTTTTCTTCTCCGAAACCCTAGATTGGATTCGTTTTCTTCTCCGATTTAGTTACCTTGGACCGTTCGCCGGACCGTTCGTCCTAACGAACGTGATCACCGGATTCTTCTAGGTTAACGACATCCGTTCGTTTAACCGTTTTTCTTTTTCTTTTCGTCGGATTTATTCCGCGATCGCGATCTCAGATCCGATCTTCGTTCTAGTTCATCTTTTCGCTCGTTTATCGGAATCAGGTGATTCAAGCGCCCGGAGTTTCGTCTCGAAACCGCCGTTCCGTCTAATCAACTTGAACAAGCTTTTTCTACAGTAAAATTTTGACCTAGATTCAACTTGCTAGAACCGAGTTGTTTTTCTTTCGCCGTTTGTTTCTGTGCAACCGGAGTTCTTAAGTTGAACTACCTGGTTCGTTCTCTCGTTCGAGTTTTACTTGTGCATTAGATGAGTACTTATTGTATGCTTGTTGTTTGTCTGCGATAGATTACCCGGATTGCGCCGCTTGTTACTTCGAAACCCTAGGACTCGTGGATCATTAGCAAGGCAAGTAACACTTTGATCATACCTTTTCTACAACCCATGTTTTATTGCATTAGATCAATCCTCACACATTGCATGATTAGGATCTAATTAAATTGTGGGATGGGAAGTAGATGAGGTAGTACCTATTACCTGTATTATTGTGAAACCTTTGGGAGTTACTCTATGTTTGCTTATTATGCCATGCTATGCTAGTAGACGTGGATTGGGTGAGTGATATCCATGACAGATGTGAGATTGATAATTTTAATGGTTTATCTAAGGTGGCAACTTAAACACACATCTGGGTGGATTGAGGCACCTGATGTCTATCAGGACTTGCCTATTTTTTTTTGGACTGCCACCCAGGCTCAAAGGGATCATAAGATCTTTCATGCTAGAAACTTCCGTGTGCAGCCACATGCTACTATGGGCTCTGGCATAGTTGACTAAGTTGTGCGAACTCTTACGGGGTGGACTAGCAGATGTAGGGGATGTAGGTGTACCGGTCTACCCCACATGTAAGGTGCTAGTGCTTCTGAAAGACTATGTCTCGGTCATCCGTTTCTCAAACACCATGTAGTGCGAGAAAACAAACGGAGGCGATCGAGTCATGTGGGGAAAAGTGCGCAAACCTCTGCAGAGTTTACAAACTAATCATGATTAGCCGTGTCCCCGGTTATGGACAACTTGAGTATCTAGTACTTGAATATCGAGTGAATCTCAACATGTTACCTCTAATTAATGTTATTGGGTTTTAATTATTTTTAATTGGGATTGAGAATGCTGTCAACCATTCTCAATGTTTCACAACCACCATGATAGTTAATTAAAATTTATTCCTTTGCAGTAGGGAAAAACTGGCTTTACGCAAAAACTGTAACCATAGAGCTTTCCACCAGCCATATATGCATATATTATAGCTGTTTCATTCCATTACTCTCTATGTGTTACTTTGCCAGCATATTCCATGTGCTGACCCGTTTTCGGGCTGCAACTTCTCATGTTGCAGACTTTTCAGACGACGAGTAAAGAGCTTTTAGGTCGTGGTTCTATACTCAGTGATGCCGCTGGAGTTGATGGACCCATTTATCTTCCGAGTCTTCCGCTGTTATCGTTATTAGATGGCCTTTAGCCATATTTATTGTAATAAGTTCTTTTTGAGCCATCGATGTAATAAGTGTGTGATTGCAACTTTGCTATAAAACCTCGATGTACTGTGTGGTGTCAGCATTACTGATCCAGGGATGACACTGTAGCACAGTAGACGTGATCCATTCAGGTCAGGTCGCTACAGAGATGGTATCAGAGCACATGCTGACTGTAGGACACGACCACTAAGTTAAAGCCATAGATCACCCTTCTCTTCTCATTTTCTAACTCCTCATATTTTCTACTCTATTAGGATGACGCACGCGAAGATTAAGTACGCTCAACCGGATGAAGGCACACCTTTTGGATTTCACCTGAAGGAAGTCACCAAGTACCTGAACATTGGATTACCAAGCTTCACGGGAACCTTCAACGCCACTCTGCCTGAAGAGGAGCGCTGGAAGATTCAAGCTCACGTTCCGGGAAGGACATTCGCGCCAATCACGAAGCCCATAGATAGTGTTTTCAATGCACCAACCTGGAGTCTAGGAAGGAGCATGGCAGCTCATATCACCATAGGACGCATTGGAGAAGTTTATCAAGAAAAACTCAAGGACACTATCTACCAGATTTGCAGACGCCGTGATGAACAATGGGAGTTAGTCAGCACCAAGAAGGATAGATCCATTGCATCTTTCATCCAGGAGTTAAACCAGCACATTCGACGCCACGAGAACCAGATGTGCAATGATATGGTAGAGTTGAAGAATGCGAAGGCAAGGATCATCGAGCTAGAAGGAGAACTGAAGTCTACACGCAAGGACTACATGGACGAGATTGTAGCTCTAGCAAGGCACAATTGCGATCTTAAGCAGGAAATTGAAGAACTCAAGAGCAAGTTAGCATCCCAGGAGGACGACGAGTACGTCGCATGTCCGGACAACTACGTCATCATCGACGACACCGATTCGGATCCAAGTGAACCCGACTTTGAAGACGAAGCTGGAGCAGATATCATGGAGTCTTCCATCGGTTCAAATTTCTAGATGACCACCAGATAGTAGTAGTATTTCCCCCATGTAAACACATTATAGTCGAGCACTTTTGCGATAGATAGACCGTTTGTAAGCCCTTGTTTGATTGATTGAAGTGATTTTGTGTGCATTTGCCTCATGAGCATATGGGTAGTGTTTTCCCTTTAGACCTCATTCTATTCTCAATTCTCGTCTTTTCTAAAACCTCAGATGCCTCCGAGACGTGACAATGGATTTCCACCGGAGCTCACCCAGTTGATCCAGCAGCAGAATCAATTGATGCAGATGTTAGTCCAGAACCAGCAGAACAACAACAACAACCCACCACCACCACCACCTGTTGACCACTTAGCCCGTTTCCTTAGGCTGAATCCGCCGGTGTTTTCCAGTAGCACCGAGCCAATAGTAGCAGATGATTGGCTCCGCAAGATAGGAAGGGAGTTGACCACTGCAGGATGCACGGATGGTGAGAAAGTGAAGTTTGCCGCTCACCAGCTTGACGGACCCGCGGCAGCATGGTGGGAGAATTTCACAGCCACTTACCCAGTTGAGACTATCACATGGGATCAGTCTCAGCAAGCTTTCCGCACTGCCCATGTTTCAGCAGGAGCTATGGCCATAAAGAAGCGTGAGTTTCGCAACTTACGCCAAGGAGGAAGGACTATTGGCCAGTATGTGGAGGAGTTTAGTAAGCTAGCCCGTTATGCCCCAGATGACGTTGCTACGGATGCAGCTAAGCAGGAGAAGTTTCTGGAAGGACTGAATGATGAACTAAGCATGCAGTTGATGGTAGCGAGTTTCAACAACTACCAGGAGTTGGTAGATCGTGCCATCATGATTGAGGGGAAGCAACAGCAGATTGAGAACCGTAAGAGGAAGTATGGACAAGGAAAGTATAACTCTGGAGCCCAGCAGAAGCCCCGTTTTACCCCTAAACCGGGATTTAAGTTTCAGCATACCCATGGAGGAGGTAGCTCGCACAACCATAATGGCCACAAGAATGGTAATGGGAATGGAGGAAGCAACGGCCAGAACCGGACCACCCCATCGACCCCAACCAAGAGAGACCTGAGTCAAGTCACCTGTTTCAAGTGTTCGAAGACCGGACATTATGCCAATGAATGTCCTGAAGGCCAGAATGGAAATGGCAATGGAAGCTCTGGGAAGAAGGCTAACCCTTTCAATAGGGGACAGGTGAACCACGTTAATGTGGAGGAGATTGAAGATCAGCCAGATGCAGTAATCGGTAAGTTTTTGGTTAAGTCATTTACTGCACTCGTTCTTTTTGATACTGGTGCATCGCATTCATACATATCAAGGGGATTTGTGGAAAAGTATAGCCTGCCCACTAGGACTCTTAAAACACCTATGCTAGTAAGCTCGCCAGGAGCAGAATACATGGCCAGACAAGGATGTTTCCAAGTACCATTGAGTATAGGAAGGCATGTATTCCCAACGGATTTAATTATTCTGGAATCCCAAGGACTGGATGTGATTCTTGGTATGGATTGGCTGTCGATGTATGGAGGAAACATCGATTGCGCCAGTAAGACAATTTTGCTTACCACACCAGAAGGAAGAAGGATCAAGTATGTATCCCGGCATGTGCCAAACAGGACACAAGTGAATTGCCTAACAGGAGTTGTGCAGGAGGAAGTACCAGTGGTAAAGGATTTTCCTGATGTATTTCCTGAGGAATTACCAGGCATGCCACCGGATAGAGACAATGAGTTTTTGATTGAGTTATTGCCAGGTACAGGCCCAATATCGAAGCGACCGTACCGGATGCCAGCAAAGGATTTGGTGGAAATTAAGAATCAGATTAAGGAGTTATTGGATAAAGGTTACATTCGCCCAAGTTCTTCACCTTGGGGATCACCCGTACTTCTAGTGGAAAAGAAGGATGGATCATTAAGGATGGTTGTAGATTATCGGGGATTGAATGAAGTAACCATCAAGAATAAGTACCCACTGCCAATGATCAACGATCTGTTTGATCGATTGCAAGGAGCTAAAGTGTTTTCCAAGATCGATTTGCGATCAGGGTACCATCAGTTGAAGATTCGAGAGCAGGACATACCTAAGACAGCATTCACCACAAGATATGGACTGTATGAGTATACCGTTATGTTATTTGGATTGACTTACGCACCTGCCTATTTTATGAACCTGATGAACAAAGTGTTTATGGAGTTTTTGGATAAGTTCGTCGTAGTGTTCATCGATGACATTTTGGTTTATTCGAAGAATGAAGAGGAGCATAAGGAACATTTGCGTTTGGTTTTGGAGAAACTAAGAGAACATCAGTTATATGCCAAATTCAGCAAATGTGAGTTTTGGTTGAAGGAAGTTGGATTCCTCGGACACGTTATATCCGGAGAAGGTATAGCAGTTGACCCCACAAAGGTTGAGACCGTAACCGAATGGGAAGCACCAACAACAGTTGGAGAGATCCAGAGTTTTCTTGGACTCGCAGGATACTACCGGAGATTCATTGAGAATTTCTCAAAGATTGCGAAGCCTATGACGGAGTTGTTGAAGAAGGATACTAAGTTCAAATGGACTGAGGAGTGTGAGGCTAGTTTCCAGGAGTTGAAGAAACGATTGGTTACCTCACCGGTATTGATTTTGCCAGATCAGACCAAGGATTATGAGGTGTATTGCGACGCTTCACGTCGAGGACTTGGAGCAGTGCTTATGCAGGAAGGGAGAGTTGTTTCGTATGCATCACGACAACTGAAGCCTCATGAGTTGAATTATGCCACGCATGATTTGGAGTTAGCAGCCGTAGTGCATGCATTGAAGACGTGGAGACATTTCCTCATTGGAAATCATTGGGAGGTGTACACGGAGTTTGAAGTACATTTTCACTCAGAAGGAGTTGAACCTTCGACAAAGGAGATGGTTGGAGCTCATCAAGGATTATGACATGAGATTGCATTACCATCCCGGAAAGGCTAATGTAGTAGCTGACGCATTGAGCCGTAAGAGCCATGTCAATACCCTAGTGACGGAAGAAATACCCAAGGAGTTAGCAGAAAACCTTCGGAACTATTTCCAAACATATCCGAGAGGCTATGTAGCAGCATTGGAGATTCAGTCAACATTGATGGATAAGATCAGAGAAGCTCAGAAATCTGACAAGGAGATTGCTTCTATAAAAGAGAGAATGAGCGAAGGAAAAGCAAATGGATTTCATGAGGATGAGCACGATACCCTATGGTTTGAGGACCGTGTTTATGTGCCCAATGACCCGGAGATCAGGAAGATGATTATGCAAGAGGCACATGATTCACCATATTCGATTCACCCAGGGAATACCAAGATGTATTTGGATTTGAAGGAAACATTCTGGTGGACCGGAATGAAGAAGGATATTGCAGCATATGTAGCAGTTTGTGACGTATGTCAGAGAGTAAAGGCAGAGCATCAAAAGCCAGAAGGATTGTTACAACCATTGCCGATACCCGAATGGAAGTGGGATAAGATAGGCATGGATTTTATCACAGGACTACCCAGGACAAAAGCAGGCTATGACTCGATATGGGTAGTAGTTGATCGTTTGACAAAGGTAGCACATTTTATTCCAGTTAAGACCACTTATACCAGTGCTAAGTTGGCGAAGATATACATGACTAGGATCATTTGTTTGCATGGAGTTCCGAGGAGTATCGTATCAGATAACAGTTTCGTTCCATGACAACAGTAATGAGGTTGGAGACCGACAATTCTTTGGACCAGATTTGATTAAGGAGTCTGAACAGAAAGTTAAGTTGATTCGCGATAGGCTCAAGGTAGCCCAGTCCAGGAAGAAGAGCTACGCAGATTCTAAACGCAAGGAGACAGTTTACGAAACCGGAGATAGAGTTTATCTTCGAGTATCCCCACTTCGAGGAGTTAAGCGCTTTGGAGTTAAGGGAAAATTAGCACCGCGTTTCGTTGGACCGTTTAAGATCTTGAAACGTATGGGAGAAGTCGCGTATAAGTTGGAATTACCAGAAGGACTGTCAGGAGTTCATGATGTATTCCATGTTTCTCAGCTGAAGAGATGTCACGCCGAGATGGCGGAGGTACCGCTAAGAGATACCGTGCCACTCAAAGCGATTCAGTTGAAGGATGACCTAACATATGAGAAGCCAGTCAAGATTCTCGATGTTGCCAGTGGAGTTACTCGCAGCAAGGTTATCAAGTTTTGCAAAGTTCAGTGGAACCACCACTCAGAGGATGAAGCCACCTGGGAGAGAGAGGAAGATTTGCTCAAGGACCACCCTCACCTATTTTCTAGCCAACCCGAATCTCGAGGGCGAGATTCACCTTAAGGGGGGTAGGTTTGTAACATCCCAAATTTGCAATTTGGAATGTTATACACTAGATCATCATGCATATCATATTTTCTTGCATCTTGGCCGATCCTAGAAATTTCACGCAACTCAAGGACCCTCGGAGAGAGTTGGAGATTTCGTTATTTTCATATTCGAGAGTTTCTCAAATTTTGAAAAGAGGATCGTTTGATTTATTTGTTTTATCTTCAATAAATTTTCCGATGTCAAAATATGAGAGAGGGAATAATATGACTTTTCCAAAATTTAGGAAAATGAAGATTTAATAAATAGATCAATTTTTGTTTGCCGGAGTTTATTTGCATATTTTTTGGATAGGGAAAAATGCGCGTTTTCGAAAATTGCATTTTAGGTCCGGAGAAAAGTTCATTTTGTTCGGCTCATTTTTAGGAGTCGGGGAAAATTTACTTTTTTAGATTTGGAGTCCGGTAGATTTGTTTTTCTGTTTTTTTTTCGAGCGTGGAACCATTTAAAAAAAAATCCCAGCGACTTGGGCCAAAGGCCCAAGCAGCCGCAATCCAAGCCGCCGGCCAGGAGGGCCGAAGGCCATCGCCGTGCCAGGCGCAAGGCGCCAGGGAGCCGCCGCCTCTTTCTTTTAGGAAATCCTAGTAGGACTTTTGTCCTACTTCCGTATATTCCTTTTCTAATTCTAGATCTTTTCCTATTCCTAGTCTAATTCTTGCCCTCTACCCCAAGTAAACCCCTCCCCTCCCCAATATAAATACCCAAGCACCCCCCCTCTAAATCATCAAACCCAAAGCCTAGAGCACCACCACCCGCGCCGCGCCGCGCCGCCGCACCACCTCACCGCGCCGCGCCGCCACCCCGCGCCCTACGCCACTGCCGCACCTAGTCGCCGCGCCACCCTAAGCCGTCGCCCGCGTCTTGCCTACACCGCCGCCGCCCCTCACCCACGCCACCGCCGCCGCCGCCCAACGCTGCCGCCGCCGGAGCCCCGTTCGCCGGAGGCCTCGCCAAGGTTGCCCCGCGCTACATCTATTCTTTTCCTCGGATCGTTTTCTTCTAATCGTTCCGATTCTTTTCTTCTCTAAACCGTTCCGGTTTTCTAGATCGGTTTTTCGATCGGTTTTCTTCTCCGAAACCCTAGATCGGATTCGTTTTCTTCTCCGATTTAGTTACCTTGGACCGTTCGCCGGACCGTTCGTCCTAATGAACGTGATCACCGGATTCTTCTAGGTTAACAACATCCGTTCGTTTAACCGTTTTTCTTTTTCTTTTCGTCGGATTTATTCCGCGATCGCGATCTCAGATCCGATCTTCGTTCTAGTTCATCTTTTCGCTCGTTTATCGGAATCAGGTGATTCAAGCGCCTGGAGTTTCGTCTCGAAACCGCCGTTCCGTCTAATCAACTTGAACAAGCTTTTGCTACAGTAAAATTTTGACCTAGATTCAACTTGCTAGAACCGAGTTGTTTTTCTTTCGCCATTTGTTTCTGTGCAACCGGAGTTCTTAAGTTGAACTACCTGGTTCGTTCTCTCGTTCAAGTTTTACTTGTGCATTAGATGAGTACTTATTGTATGCTTGTTGTTTGTCTGCGATAGATTACCCGGATTGCGCCGCTTGTTACTTCGAAACCCTAGGACTCGCGGATCATCAGCAAGGCAAATAACACTTTGATCATACCTTTTCTACAACCCATGTTTTATTGCATTAGATCAATCCTCACACATTGCATGATTAGGATCTAATTAAATTGTGGGATGGGAAGTAGATGAGGTAGTACCTATTACCTGTATTATTGTGAAACCTTTGGGAGTTACTCTACGTTTGCTTATTATGCCATGCTATGCTAGTAGACGTGGATTGGGTGAGTGATATCCATGACAGATGTGAGATTGATAATTTTAATGGTTTATCTAAGGTGGCAACTTAAACACACATCTGGGTGGATTGAGGCACCTGATGTCTATCAGGACTTGCCTGTTTTTTTTTGGACCGCCACCCAGGCTCAAAGGGATCATAAGATCTTTCATGCTAGAAACTTCCGTGTGCAGCCACATGCTACTATGGGCTCTGGCATAGTTGACTAAGTTGTGCGAACTCTTACGGGGTGGACTAGCAGATGTAGGGGATGTAGGTGTACCGGTCTACCCCACATGTAAGGTGCTAGTGCTTCTGAAAGACTATGTCTCGGTCATCCGTTTCTCAAACACCATGTAGTGTGAGAAAACAAACGGAGGCGATCGAGTCATGTGGGGAAAAGTGCGCAAACCTCTGCAGAGTTTACAAACTAATCATGATTAGCCGTGTCCCCGGTTATGGACAACTTGAGTATCTAGTACTTGAATATCGAGTGAATCTCAACATGTTACCTCTAATTAATGTTATTGGGTTTTAATTATTTTTAATTGGGATTGAGAATGCTGTCAACCATTCTCAATGTTTCACAACCACCATGATAGTTAATTAAAATTTATTCCTTTGCAGTAGGGAAAAACTGGCTTTACGCAAAAACTGTAACCATAGAGCTTTCCACCAGCCATATATGCATATAGTATAGCTGTTTCATTCCATTACTCTCTATGTGTTACTTTGCCAGCATATTCCATGTGCTGACCCGTTTTCGGGCTGCAACTTCTCATGTTGCAGACTTTTCAGACGACGAGTAAAGAGCTTTTAGGTCGTGGTTCTATACTCAGTGATGCCGCTGGAGTTGATGGACCCATTTATCTTCCGAGTCTTCCGCTGTTATCGTTATTAGATGGCCTTCAGCCATATTTATTGTAATAAGTTCTTTTTGAGCCATCGATGTAATAAGTGTGTGATTGCAACTCTGCTATAAAACCTCGATGTACTATGTGGTGTCAGCATTACTGATCCAGGGATGACACCGTAGCACAGTAGACGTGATCCATTCGGGTCAGGTCGCTACATAGTTCGTCAAGTTAGTGTTGTTTTAACCTTCTCAAGGACCGGGCATAGCCACACTCGGTTCAACTAAAGTTGGAGAAACTGACACCCGCCATCCACCTATGTGCAAAGCACGTCGGTAGAACCAGTCTCGCGTAAGCGTACGCGTAATGTCGGTCCGGGCCGCTTCATCCAACAATACCGCCGAACCAAAGTATGACATGCTGGTAAGTAGTATGACTTGTATCGCCCACAACCCACTTGTGTTCTACTCGTGCATATAACATCTATGCATAAAACCAGGCTCGGATGCCACTGTTGGGGAACATAGTAATTTCAAAAAAAATTCCCACGCACACGCAGGATCATGGTGATGCATAGCAACGAGAGGGGAGAGTGTCGTCCATGTACCCTCGTAGACCATTAAGCGGAAGCATTATGACAACGCGATTGATGTAGTCGTACGTCTTCATGATCGACCGATCCTCAGCACCGAACGTACGGCACCTCCGCGTTCAGCACACGTTCAGCTCGGTGACGTCCCGCGAACTCACGATCAAGTAGAGCTCGGGGAAGAGTTTCGTCAGCACGATGGTGTGGTGACGATGTTGATGACGCTACCGCAGCAGGGTTTCGCCTAAACACTGCTACAGTATTACCGAGGTGGATTATGGTGGAGGGGGGCACCGCACACGGCTGGGAGAGATCTGTGTGATCAACTTGTGTGTCTAGAGGTGCCCCCTGCCCCTGTATATAAAGGAGCAAGGGGAAGGCCGGTCGGCCCTTGTTGGTGCGCCAGGAGGAGGAATCCTCCTCCTAGTAGGAGTAGGATTCCTCCCTTTCCTACTCCTACTAGGAGGGGAAAAGGAAGGGGAAGAAAGAGAAGGAAAGGGGGCGCCACCTGTCGTGGTTCTAACTCTGACAGTGATGTAGGGGGGTGAGTATGGAGAGGCTAGATCCTAGCTATTGGGAAGTTGTTTACATGCGAGGTTTACGAGTTCAGGCCCTTCTCGGAGGAAGTAATAGCCCTACGTCTCGGAGCCCGGAGGCGGTCGACTGGATTATGCGTGTATAGATTACAGGGGTGCGAACCCTTCCTACTGAGGAGGGGGGTGGCTTATATAGAGTTCGCCGACCCCCTCCTGCCCTCAGTAATGCAGGGTTTTAAAGTACATTTAAGATGGGGCGTTACTGGTAACGCCTCTAATAAAGTGCTGGAATGACCATGAAGACTACTTAACAGCTGACCGTTTGCCTACAGAGTGACTGTAGATCTCCTGGCAGTCGAGTGAATAGCTTCATGGTCGAGTGGTAGCTTCTTGGTCGAGTGGTAGCTTCTTGGTCGAGTGTCTTGAACCTGTCGAGTGGGATGCCTTCAAGTCGATTGAAAAGTGATTTCTCCTAGGGGTGTCCTAGAGTAGGACCCTTTGGTCAGGTCCGTGTCCCTACCCTAGGTACATGTCTTCATCATTAGCCCCCGAATGGATCGAGGTTAGAGTGGGGAAAGAGTTGGAGATCTTTCCGACTGGTTCTTCGGGCTATGAGAGCGCCTCATTTCGGGACAATTGTCACGGATGACGTTGCCAACCTTTTTCAGTCGCCTTGATCCATTCCAGGCCTTCCGTCGAGTGAATTTCTTTGTTTGTGCCATACCGAGTGCCGGCGCGATCGGGGTCTTCTGTTTTTTAGCAAGCTGTTCTGCGGCCCGCGGATGTCGCGGGATTTGGATTTCGGGAAGTGCGCGGGATGGGAGCCGCCGCAGTAATCGGGACCGATAAAGCGGAAGTTCCTCGATCTCCGCGTCGCCTTTTTCGCCACGTACTGTGCGCGCGTCTGTCGCGGGATTTGACTGGATGGCCTGGGCCTACCGGTCAGCCACTCGGGAGCGGCCCCTTATAAGTTGCCGGCTCGGGGTTTCCAAGCCGTGCGCTCTCTTCTCCTTCATTCTTCCTCTCTCCCTTTGCCAGTCTCTCTGCTACCTCCGCTCTCACCCTAGCGCCGCGAGCCCGTGCGAGATCTCTCCGGCGACAATGGTGAAGAGCAAGACCACCGCTTTGGAGCGCGCGAAGAAGACGGCGGCGGCGGGGAAAGGGAAGAGATCTGCTCGGGGCGGATCCTCCTCCAGGACCGCTCTGCCCAAAGGTTGGATCCAGGGCGACTGGATGCCCTCGGTGCTCCGGCAAGACGATCTTGACGACATGGTCGAGGGGGGAGCCAATCCCCACGAAGCTGCGCGTCTTTCGGAGGGAGAGATCGAACCTCAACCCCGTGACGGTGAGTGCGTGCTCCTAGCCACCCACATCGACCGAGGGTTTTCTCTGCCGCCCCATCCTTTCTTCCGGAGTTTCTTGAATTTCTTCGAAGTGCAGCTCCATCACTTTACCCCCAACTCCATAGTCTATCTTGCCGCGTTCATTTCCATGTGCGAGGCCTTCCTGGGTTGCCGTCCGCATTGGGGGCTTTTCAAGCATATTTTCACTTGCTGCTCTCAGTCGGTTAAAAAGGCCAAGTCGAGTGATGAAAAGACGCAAGTGATCCAGCTGTGCGGGGGCCTGGTGATCCAGACGAGGGGGAAGAGCTCTTTTCCCTCTATCACCTTCCCGGAGTCGGTTCGCGGCTGGCAGTCGACCTGGTTCTACTGCCAGGACCAGGCGACCCCCGGACAGTCGACTGGTCTTCCTCCTTTTTCCCTCGACCGAGCCAAGAAGCCTGTCTCTCTGAAAGTCACGTCGGAGGAAAGGGCCCAGGTCAAGGTGTTGGCGGGTCGAGTGGTTGAGCTTGTCCGTGAGGGGGTGACTGGGATGGACCTGTTAGAGGTCTTCCTCCAGAGGCGCATTCAACCGCTCCAGGCGCGAGACCACCCGATGTGGCTGTATTCTGGCCTTGACGACACCACTTGGATCCACCCGGAGGAGGTCACCGATGAGATGCTGGCGGGGTGGCTGTCAAGTATCACGGGGAACAAAGACAACCCCCGAGGAGCCAGAAGGGTGATTCCACTCGACAACTCATATGAAGTGGATCAGGTATGTCTTTGTGTCGGATATCTGGCCTTCTGTATTAGTCTTCTTTGTATAAGTCGACTGACTTTCGTCCTGTTCGTTGTCCTCCAGGCTACCACTGAGATGTACTCGACGCCCAGCAGGGCACAAGGGCCGACCGAGGAAGGTGAGGGGAGCGGAGGCGAGAGCGGGGACGACCAGGTCAAGTGGGAGTTCGACGGTGAGGGAGAGGAGGGCGACGACATCTTCTCCAGTGAGGAGGAGGAGGAGGCTGAACCCTCCCGCCCGGAGGGACGGTCCAAGCTCGCCCACGATCCAGCGCAGGAACGTGGCAAGGCGGCCGCTCCTGTTGGGCAGTCGTCGAAACGCCCTCGGACTTCTTCTCCTCCGCCGACCGGGAAGGCTCCCAAGCACCCACGAACAGCGCCATCTAAGCCTCCCAAGGCCTTGCCCAAAATGAAGATAGCTGTTCCCACCATTTCGGGGTAACAACAACACTTGCTTTCCTTTGTCGACTGTGGACAGATCCTTGGTCGATTCACTGGGCCAACTGACTAACTTTCGAGATTTGCAGTGGTGCAACTTCTGAGGTCTCCGCCAGGAACGACGACCAAGAGATGGAGGACGCTGTCACCTCCAACCCTGGTACGATCACTGCCGTCCTGCTTACGAGTCGAATGAAGAAGGTGTCGGTCGATTGAATGTTTTCCTTGCAGCTCCTCCTCATGTTATCGACCTCCCGGACAACGACGACAACACACCACTGAGGGTGAAGAGGAAGAAGAAGGTGTTGGCTGGCAAGGCTCCGCAATCCACTCCCGCGCCTGAGGCTGCAGTTCGGGATGATGGCGAACCCACTCGGGCTTCCGTGACTTTCGCTGTTCCTTTGACGAGTGTGCAGCCTTCAGCGTCGACTGCAGATCCGTCTTCGCTTTTTGCTGCGTACCCCGTCCCTGAGGACCAAGCGGCTGCTGCGAAGGAGGCTGTACGCCAGGCTGGAGTCATGATGGAGCAGGTAAAAGTGGCTCGGGAGGCTTGCCAGGCGGCTTACGACGCAAGCTCGGCTCTTCAGAGCAATGTCCAGGTCAGTCGACTTCAACACTTGGTCTGTTTTAGTATGTTCTTTGAAGAATCTCTTTTCCGAAGATCTTTAAGTTTGTACACCCAGTGGGTGTTTTTGCCAATTCTTGGACGAGTGGGGGCACGCTAAGTGCACCCACTGGGTGTAGTCCCCGAGACTACGGTCGACTGCTGGCAGTCGACTGTAGTCTTTTTAAGTTGAGTCGTAGTTGAGTTTCTTCGCTCTGTCTGATCGGGCCGTACCGAATGGAACCTCGTCGACTGCGGGCAGTCGACGTCTTTTCTCTCTTTTTTTTACTGTGGGGGCACGCTGAGTGCACCCACTGGGTGTAGCCCCCGAGGCTACTGTCGAATGTTTTGCTTCGGCTATAGTCTTAGAAACTCTGTTATTGTTTCTTAACTGCTCGGAAGCAGCTTGTCTTGGACTCGACTTCAGGGAACGGTCGAGTGGAATAGGAACCGGTGGGGGCACGCTAAGTGCACCCACTGGGTGTAGTCCCCGAGACTATGGTGGACTGCTGGCAGTCGACCATAGTCTTAGTATTTACTGCCTTTGTTGCTTTTTCCTTTTTACTGAAATTGTAACTCCTCCTCTTTGACTTCAGAAATCTTGTGAACTTGGAACCCGCTTGGCTGACTTGGAGAAGCAGCAAATTCAAATGAACCTTGATCTGGAGCTGGCCAGGACAGAGCTGCAGAATGTCAGAGACGGCGCCGCAGGTAACACGAGGAAGCACAACTTCCAGGACTTCATGGAGACATTTATTGCTGCTGCTACCCGCATCGCAGATGGGATCGACTTGGATGAGTTTGTCACCCCTGCCAGTCCTCCTCCTCCTGAGGAATGAAAAAACTTGCCTCGGGATGCCGAGTGTATTTTGTAATCCGTTAAACTCTGCCTTAAATTTGCCTCGGAATGCCGAGTGGAAGTGTAACAGTTAAACTCTGCCGAGCTGTGGGCTCGAGTACTTCGATCTGAGGTCTCTCGGATATTTTAGGCTTTATTTGAACTTGATTTGTCGTTGAATCTCTTTGTGGATGACCCGTCGAGTGGGATTTGAGCTTCACTCGAAGTAACTTTGTGTCTGTGGAGCGGCTCCGAAGGAGAAGGTGGCAGTCGACCTGCCCCTCGTCGTCCTTGGGACATGGGGAATGTTTCACACTTAGGCGAGCGCTGGGCTGCAGCTAAGTCTCCGAGCGGGAGGTTTGCTCTCGCTCGGTAGGATTTCAAACTTAGGCGAGTGCTGACTGCAGCTAAGTCTCTTCGTAGGAGAGCTTAGGAGAGTACTGGACTGCAGCTAAGCCCCCGAGTGGGAGGTTTGCTCTCCACTCGGTAGGATTTTTCAAACTTAGGCGAGTGCTGACTACAGTTAAGTCTCTTCGTAGGAGAATTTAGGCGAGTGCTGGACTGCAGCTAAGCCCCCGAGTGGGAGGTTTGCTCTCCACTCGGTAGGATTTTTCAAACTTAGGCGAGTGCTGACCGCAGCTAAGTCTCTTCGTAGGAGAACTTAGGCGAGTGCTGGACTGCAGCTAAGCCCCCGAGTGGGAGGTTTGCTCTCCACTCGGTAGGATTTTTCAAACTTAGGCGAGTGCTGACTGCAGCTAAGTCTCTTCGTAGGAGAACTTAGGCGAGTGCTGGACTGCAGCTAAGCCCCCGAGTGGGAGGTTAGCTCTCCACTTGGTAGGATTTTTCAAACTTAGGCGAGTGCTGACTGCAGCTAAGTCTCTTCGTAGGAGAACTTAGGCGAGTGCTGGACTGCAGCTAAGCTCCCGAGTGGGAGGTTTGCTCTCCACTCGGTAGGATTTTTCAAACTTAGGCGAGCGCCGGACTGCAGCTAAGTCTCTAAATGAGAGAACTTAGGCGAGTGCTGGACTGCAGCTAAGCCCCCGAGTGGGAGGATCGCTCTCCACTCGGTAGGATTTTTTAAACTTAGGCGAGTGCTGACTGCAGCTAAGTCTCTGCGTAGGAGAACTTAGGCGAGTGCTGGACTGCAGCTAAGCCTCCGAGTGGGAGGTTTGCTCTCCACTCAGTAGGATTTTTCAAACTTAGGCGAGTGCTGACTGCAGCTAAGTCTCTGCGTAAGAGAACTTAGGCGAGTGCTGGACTGCAGCTAAGCCCCCGAGTGGGAGGTTTGCTCTCCACTCGGTAGGATTTTTTTTTGAACTTAGGCGAAACGGGTTCGCGGCTAAGTCACCCACTGGGGGTTCTCGTATGTAAACAGAAGTGACAACAATCGTTGGAACACTCTTGACCTTGATAAAAATGAACTGCGGAAGTTTCTCTTATTACATCTTTATGGGAAGGAACTTAAGTGTAAAAGGGGCGGAGTAGTTCCGCATTCCAGGCTCGAGGCTTGTCGATCTGGCGATCAACATTGAAGAGGTGATACGCTCCATTGTGGAGGACTCTGGTGATGATGAAGGGACCTTCCCAAGTGGGAGCAAGCTTGTGTGGTTTCTGTTGATCCACTCGGAGGACCAAATATCCTTCTTGGAAGGCTCAACTCTTCACATTCCGGGCGTGGAATCGACGCAAGTCTTGCTGATAAATGGTTGATCTGATCATGGCCATCTCCCTCTCTTCTTCGAGGAGGTCGACTGCGTCTTGCCGGGCCTGTTCTGCTTCATCTTCGGTGTAAAGCTCGACTCGGGGCGCGTTGTGAAGAAGATCACTTGGCAGAACCGCTTCGGCTCCATAAACCAGAAAGAATGGAGTTCTTCCAGTCGACCGGTTAGGGGTGGTCCTCAATCCCCACAGAACTGACGGAAGCTCGTCGACCCAAGCACCTACCGCGTGCTTGAGATCACACATCAGCCGAGGTTTCAGTCCTTTAAGAATCAGACCATTTGCTCTTTCAGCTTGCCCATTCGACTGAGGATGCGCGACCGACGCGTAGTCGACTCATGTGCCTTGAGAGGCGCAAAAAGCTCTGAACTGGTCCGAATCGAAGTTTGACCCATTATCGGTGATGATGCTATGAGGGACTCCATATCTGAATGTTAGTCCTTTGATGAAACTGATAGCAGTGCCAGCATCGAGGTTCTTGATAGGCTTGGCTTCGATCCATTTGGTGAACTTGTCGACTGCCACGAGCACATGCGTGAACCCGCTCCTGCCTGTTCTCAGTGGACCAACCATGTCCAGTCCCCAGACAGCAAATGGCCAGACGAGAGGAATGGTCTTCAGGGCTGATGCAGGCTTGTGTGACATGTTGGAGTAGAACTGGCAGCCTCCGCACTTGTCGACTATCTCTTTTGCCATCTCATTTGCTCTAGGCCAGAAGAATCCCGCTCGGTATGCTTTAGCCACAATGGTCTGAGAGGACGCATGGTGGCCACAGGTTCCTGAGTGGATATCATCAAGGATTATCCGACCTTCTTCTGGTGTTATGCACTTCTGACCGATTCCAGTCGCGCTTTCTCTATACAACTGCCCCTTTATGACTGTGAAGGCCTTAGATCGGCGGACGATCTGTCGAGCCTCTTCCTCGTCTTCTGGGAGCTCTTTCCTTAGGATATACGCGATGTACGGTATCGTCCAGTCGGGAGTTATTGCCAAGACTTCCATGATTAGGTCGACCATAGCAGGAACTTCGACTTCAGTCAGATCTGTGGCACTTTTTGGTTGTGGGGCTTCTTCTGTGAAAGGATCTTCCTGGACTGACGGCGAGCGGATGTGCTCCAAAAACACATTGCTGGGAATGGCTTCTCGCTTGGAGCCTATCTTTGCCAGGTCATCAGCTGCTTGGTTTTTCAGTCGGGGGATGTGATGAAGCTCTAACCCCTCGAATTTCTTTTCTAGCTTTCTCACTGCATTGCAATAACCAGTCATAGCTGGACTTCTGACGTCCCACTCCTTCATCACCTGATTAACCACCAAATCTGAGTCGCCATAGACCATGAGGCGACGGACGCCGAGTGAAATGGCCATGCGCAACCCATACAAAAGTGCTTCATACTCTGCTTCATTGTTGGAGGAATCGAAGTGAATCTGGAGAACATATCTGAGACTAGAACTACCCCAGCACCGGAACCATTCAGCATCTTAGATCCGTCGAAAAACATGGTCTAGTGCTCCGAGTGAACTTGAGTCGGAAGTTTCTGTTCAATCCACTCGGCGATGAAATCCGCGATTGCTTGGGACTTGATAGCCTTCTTTGCTTCAAACTTGATATCTAAGGGAAGGAGTTCAATCGCCGACTTGGCCACTCGACCAGTTGCATCTCTGTTATGCAGAATCTCTGACAATGGGGCGTCGCTGACGACTGTAATGGAATGGTCAGAGAAGTAGTGTGCAACCTTCTTCGTGGTCATGTAAATCCCATATACAAGCTTCTGGTAGTGAGGGTATCTTTGTTTTGAAGGGGTCAAAACTTCAGACAGATAATAGACTGGGCGCTGAACTCTGAAGGCCTTTCCTTCTTCTTCCCGCTCGACCGTGAGTACTGTACTGACAACTTGTCCCGTGGCCGCAATGTACAGCAGCAGAGGCTCTTTGCTGATTGGGGCAGCAAGCACCGGCTGGGTGGAGAGCAGAGCTTTGAGTTCTGCAAACGCTGCGTCAGCTTCTGGAGTCCACTCGAACTTGTCAGACTTCTTCATCAGTCGGTAGAGAGGCAACGCCTTTTCACCGAGACGAGAAATGAATCGACTTAAAGCGGCCAAGCAGCCTGTAAGCTTTTGGACATCGTGCACGCGTACAGGACGCTTCATCCGGAGTATGGTGCCAATTTTCTCAGGATTGGCGTCGATCCCTCGTTCGGAAACGAGAAAACCGAGTAACTTTCCGCCTGGAACTCCGAATGTGCACTTTGATGGATTGAGCTTGATATCATACCTCCTGAGGTTGGCAAAGGTTTCGGCAAGGTCAGCTCGCAGGTCGGAACCTTTCCGTGACTTGACCACAATATCATCCATGTATGCCTCCACATTCCGATTGATTTGAGTGAGTAAACACTTCTGAATCATTCTCATGAACGTGGCTCCGGCGTTCTTGAGGCCGAACGGCATGGTGACATAACAGAAGCATCCGAATGGGGTGATGAAAGCTGTTTGATTTCGTCGGGTCCATACAGACGGATCTGATGGTACCCGGAATAAGCATCTCGAAAAGACAATCTCTCGCACCCCGTAGTCGAGTCGACTATTTGGTCGATGCGAGGGAGAGGAAAATGGTCTTTCGGGCAGGCCCGATTGATATGTTTGAAATCTATGCACATGCGAAGTGACTTATCTTTCTTGGGGACCATGACTACATTGGCGAGCCACTCGGAGTGGTAAATCTCTCGGATAAACTCCGCTGCTAAGAGCCGAGCCACCTCCTCGCCAATGGCTTGCTTCTTCTGGACGGCGGACCGTCGAAGGTGTTCCTTCACAGGCTTGAATTTTGAGTCGACCCGCAGACGGTGCTCAGCCAGCCCCCTGGGAACTCCAGGCATGTCAGAGGGTTTCCATGCGAAGATGTCCCAGTTCTCACGGAGGAGCTGGATGAGCGCTTCTTCCTATTTGGATTCAAGCGTCGTTGAGATATGCGTCGGGGCAGCATCGAGGTCGGTCGGGTGAATGTGGACTGTCTTCGTTTCACCAGTCGACTGAAAAGCTGACTCTGAAGCGGGCTTCTTGGCCCGTAGCAATTCACTCGGATCGGCAGTCTTTTGGTACTCTTGCAGCTCGACCACTGCCATCTGAGCATCTGCAATCTTTGAGCCTTTCTGAAAGCATTCTTCTGCCTTCTTCCGATTGCCTATAACAGTGATTACCCCTTTAGGGCCCGGCATCTTCAGTTTGAGGTACACGTAACATGGTCGAGCCATGAAACGCGCGTAAGCTGGCCTGCCCAAAATGGCATGATAAGCACTTTGGAAGTCCACAACCTCGAATGTCAACCTTTCCTTGCGGTAATTCTTTGAATCACCGAAAACCACATCAAGAGCGATCTGGCCGAGTGATTGGGCTTTCTTCCCAGGAATGACTCCGTGGAAACTCATACTACTGGTGCTGAGCCTGGACATTGGAATGCCCATTCCTTTCAATGTTTCAGCATACAATATGTTTAGGCCACTGCCGCCATCCATCAGGACTTTAGTCAGTCGAGTGCCTTCAACAATTGGGTCGACCACCAAAGCTTGCCTCCCAGGGGTGGCAATGTGCGTTGGGTGATCAGACTAGTCGTATGTGATGGCAGTCTGAGACCACTTCAGGTAACTGGGTGTTGCCGGGGCAACCATGTTCACCTCTCAGTTAATGACTTTCAGTCGACTTTTGCTCTCGACATCGGCAAAAATCATCAGGGTGGAATTGACTTGGGGGTATCCATCGTCGCTGTCTTCCTTGTCCTCGACCCTGTCCGACTCTTTTTCCTTATCCTTGGACTGCTTTCCTTGGAACTGCTGGATCAGGAGTCGGCACTGTCGAGTGGTATGCTTTGGGTAAATAAAATTACCCTCTTCATCCTTCTTGGTGTGGATGTGACATGGCAGATCCAAAACATCATTTCCGTCTTGATCCTTGACTTTTTTGGGCTTCCAGGTGCCCTTGGGTTTTCCCTTGAAGTTTCCCTGGGCTACAGCCAGGGCCTCCCCAGGAGCGGCTGGCTCGGCCTTCCGCTTCTGCTTCCGACTGGAATTGCCTCCAGTTTCCTGGGCGACTGCTTTCTGCTTGCCACTCCGGAGTCGATCTTCATCTTCTCCGTTAGCATACTTGGTGGCAATCTCCATCATCCGATTCAGAGACATCTCTCCAGTTCGACCGAACTTCAGATTCAACTCTCTGTATTTAACACCTTCCTTGAAGGCACAAACCGCCTGATGGTCTGGCACGTTCTCAACCGAGTGATGCAGCGTGATCCACCTCTGGATGTATTCCCTCAGAGTTTCATTCGGCTTCTGCACGCAAGACCGCAGCTCGGTTAGGCCTGCAGGTCGCTTGCATGTTCCTTCAAAGGTTGTGATAAACACTCGGGAGAGGTCCTCCCAAGTGTAAATGCTGCTGGGTGCCAATTGATTTAGCCATGCTCTGGCCGAGCCCTCTAACATGAGAGGCAAATGCTTCATGGCCACCTCGTCATTGCCACCGCCAATCTGTACAGCCACTCGGTAATCTTCGAGCCAGGTGTCAGGCTTAGATTCACCGGTGAACTTGCCGATTCCAGTCGCCAACCTGAAATTGGGAGGTATCACTGCGGCTCTGATGGCTCGACTGAAACACTCTGGCCCTGAAGCACGTACTCTGCTGCTGGCAGGCGCATCTCTGTTGTGGCCTTCTCGATGAGCTCTGTTCCTGTCAACCAAAACTTGAACGAGAATGGATCTTGCATCAAAGCCTGGGTCTCTGGGGTCGACTGGAATCCTCTGCCCAACACTATGAGGGCGTCTGTCATCTTGCCGCCGAGGCGCATATGACCCACTCCTCGGGGGAGGGGTTGGCACTCGACGTCGATCATCACGGTCGAATCGGTGATCATACTGCTCATTCCTCCTGTACTGATCATGTTGGCCACCACGTCCCTCACGCCTCGGGGGCGATCTCGGGCTGTGAGCT
Source organism: Triticum urartu (assembly GCF_056163025.1). Lineage (NCBI taxonomy): Eukaryota > Viridiplantae > Streptophyta > Magnoliopsida > Poales > Poaceae > Triticum > Triticum urartu. The sequence continues at coordinate 117,300,720 of NC_141875.1, read as the reverse complement.
GACTCGACTGTATCTGTTGCGACAGACCGACTGTGGATCCTATTCCGCGATTGTGAGACAGCGGAATTCTGGTCTCCCGCCGCCGGAGCAATGCCCTGATCTGCAACAAGCCCCTGCCAGCCTCCGATTGGGAGGGCTGAATCGATTCCGCTATACGGGTCGCGGCGGCCAGATTCTGAACTGGGGTTCGATATACCTGCGTCGGCGGGAAGAGCTGGCGTCGACTAGACTCGGGAGCCCGCTGACGCGCTTGCTCGTCGAGTGCTCGCTGGAGATTCTCCAGTGGAGTGCGCTTGGCCAAGTTGGCCAAACGCGCGTCCTCCAAGGCCCGGGCCTCGGGAGTCTCTCCGACGATAGGAGTGCGGAGCGCGTCCATGTTCCAGCGGCAAAGCTCCTTTCGCTGCAATGACGTGAGAGGTTTGGGGAGATACTCGTCGTGGGGATGCGACGGATCGCCCCCACCGGCGCCTCCATCAGTGCGAGGGAAACCAGGGGGACTGTGCGTTCCATCGACCGCCAGAACCTCAGCCGCTGGATCGCTGCTGTCGCACTCGGATGCGGTCTCCACGGAGCCAGTCGACAGATCGAACAGGCCGTAGAGGGATTCGACGGGCTCGATGGCCGCGACTTGCGGGGCTGCCGATTGGCGGGCCACGGCATTCCTCACCCACCGCTGAAGTCTTGACCAACTGGAGCTCTTGCGCTAGTGGGAGACAGGGCGGGGAGACGATACAGGGGCCGACCCATATTGGGTCGACGGTTGCCGCAGGAGGACGCCACGAACGCATGCGCGGAAATGTGTCGCACCACGGGCGGGGAGCGCGTCGATGTCGAGCGGTGCCTCCTGAAGCCAGGCGGAGTCGTCGACGATGAAGGTGAGCGCGCCGAGACGGATCTCGCGGTCCTCCACCAACATTCCGCAAGAAAACATGATCAAAGGGATCGAGAAAAATCACAACTTCTCCAACTAAGCGCTAAGATTCCTGCCCCACGGTGGGCGCCAACTGTCGTGGTTCTAACTCTGACAGTGATGTAGGGGGGTGAGTATGGAGAGGCTAGATCCTAGCTATTGGGAAGTTGTTTACACGCGAGGTTTACGAGTTCAGGCCCTTCTCGGAGGAAGTAATAGCCCTACGTCTCGGAGCCCGGAGGCGGTCGACTAGATTATGCGTGTATAGATTACAGGGGTGCGAACCCTTCCTACTGAGGAGTGGGGTGGCTTATATAGAGTTCGCTGACCCCCTCCTGCCCTCAGTAATGCAGGGTTTTAAAGTACATTTAAGATGGGGCGTTACTGGTAATGCCTCTAATAAAGTGCTGTAATGACCATGAAGACTACTTAACAGCTGACCGTTTGCCTACGGAGTGACTGTAGATCTCCTGGCAGTCGAGTGAATAGCTTCATGGTCGAGTGGTAGCTTCTTGGTTGAGTGGTAGCTTCTTGGTCGAGTGTCTTGAACCTGTCGAGTGGGATGCCTTCAAGTCGATTGAAAGGTGATTTCTCCCAGGGGTGTCCTAGAGTAGGACCCTTCGGTCAGGTCCGTGTCCCTACCCTAGGTACATGTCTTCATCACCACCCCCACCCTCTCCTAGTCCAATTTGGACCAGAGGGAGTGGGCGCGCTGCCTGCCCTAGGCCAGCCCCTCTCTCTTTCCCTTATGGCCCAACAAGGCCCATTAGCCCCCGGGGGGTTCCGGTAACCCCTCCGGCACTCCGGTAAAATCCCGATTTTACCCGGAATTCTTCCGATGTCCAAATGTAGGCTTCCAATATATCAATCTTTATGTCTCAACCATTTCGAGACTCCTCGTCATGTCCGTGGTCATATCCGGGACTACAAACAACCTTCGGTACATCAAAACATATAAACTCATATCGTCACAGAACTTTAAGCGTGCGGACCCTACGGGTTCGAGAACTATGTAGACATGACCGAGACATGTCTCCGATCAATAACCAACAGTGGAACCTGGATGCTCATATTGGTTCCTACATATTCTACGAAGATCTTTATCGGTCAAACCGCATAACACTATATGCTGTTCTCTTTGTCATCGGTATGTTACTTGCCCGAGATTCGATCATCGGTATCCCAATACCTAGTTCAATATCGTTACCGGCAAGTCTATTTACTCGTTTCATCATGCACTATCCCACAACTAACTCATTAGCTGCATTGCTTGCAAGGCTTACAGTGATGTGCATTACCGAGAGGGCCCAGAGATACCTCTCCGACAATCGGAGTGACAAATCCTAATCTTGATCTATGCCAACTCAACAAGTACCATTGGAGACACATGTAGAGCACATTTATAATCATGCAGTTACGTTGTGACGTTTGGTAGCACACAAAGTGTTCCTCCGGTATTCGGAAGTTGCATAATCTCATAGTCATAAGAACATGTATAAGTCATGAAGAAAGCAATAGCAGTAAACAAAAACAATCAAGTGTTAAGCTAATGGAATGGGTCAAGTCAATCACATCATTCTCCTAATGATGTGATCCCATTGATCAAATAACAACTCATGTATATGGTTAACCATCTTTGATCAATGAGCAAGTCAAGTAGAGGCATACTAGTGACACTGTGTTTGTCTATGTATTCACACATGTATTATGTTTCCGGTTAATAAAATTCTAGCATGAATAATAAACATTTATCATGAAATAAGGAAATAAATAATAACTTTATTATTGCCTCTAGGGAATATTTCCTTCAAGAGGCCGCAGGAGAAATAGTCGACGAAGAATGGGTACCGATTTGGGGCGGCCTTGGCGCAATTGGCGGGGATGACGCGCGTGGCCGGGTGCCCCGTCATCTCTCCCCCCCCCGTCTTGCACCCCCACAGGGGCCTGAAGTTGTCCCGGAGGTGGACTGCGTCGACCGTTGAGGGGAAGTAGGCGAGCTGCGTCCACCGCGCCGCCGATTCGCTCTCCGGCGGCTCCGGCCCCCCGGCGTCCCTGGCCACTCCTTTGCTCTTACTAGTCTTGGGTGCCATGGCGGCTGCGAGAAGTGAAGGAGGAAGGGCAGCGAAAATGCGGCGGCAGTGAGCGAGAGCAGAGGTGTGAGGAGGAAGAAGGAGGGGACGGTGGTTTCGAGATTGGAGAAGACACAGGGGGTAAATGAGCAGCGCGCCCGCGGTCGTTCCTTTTTACGGGGAAGGCGCGGGCCGCCTCTTTATCACGATGTGACGCATGCGTGCAGAAACCGCCCCACGCATGACCCCCATGTCATGCATGACCCTCCACGCCGTGCGTTCAACATGGGTCGTGGGGAAGCGCAGCGGACGGGAAATTACTGCGTTAAAAATCCGCCCCACCTGCCCACGTACCGTTTTGGGCCTAGCCCAACAACGCGTCACGCTTATGTGTGGCCCAGGCCCGGGGGCTCCTGTCAGTGTACAAAAGTAGGGGCCCTCCTTTTGCACCCCTTAAACTTGTGCACGGGCAGTCAGAGCCGCGCCCATGGCCACACTAAGCAGGGCAGGGGAGGGATGCCGGAGCAACGCCAAGACCAGAGACGCAAAGAGAGCAAGAGGGCGAGGTGGACTCCCCCGGCAAGACTCTTGCCGGGGTGGCTTCCGCAGCCTCGGCAAGATCCTTGCCGAGGAAACTTGCCTGACGCCAGCAGAGCACGCCACCCTCGAGCCTAAGGGGTTCCTACGCCATATTGGAACCAAGGCTCGGGAGGCACCTCCGTGGTGGCATGCAGATCTTTGTAGAGATCATAGACACGCAAGATCAGATGGAAACCAGAAGACGACGATCCTTGGCGAGATCCTTGCCATGGAAATCCACGAGACTCCCGGCAAGGTCCTTGCCGGGGACGACCGCGGTGCCGCAACGAGACCCATGCCGGGCCCTCGGCAAGGCCCTTGCCGAGGACGCCTGCGGGGCCGCAGCCAGGCTCGCGTCTGCCAAAGGTTCCACCGCCGCTCCCATACAGCTGCCAGCTCGACCAACTGAACATGCATCTGCATGGTAGCGAGCGGCCTCTACACCAAGTCAGCAAGCACCTGCGTGGTGGCATGCAGATCTTCATGAAGGCTCCGCCATCGCGCCAGCCCAGCGACTGGCCAACGTGGCACTGCAATGCCTCGTCAGCTTGGACGCGCGTCAGAGCAAGGCGAGGCGACGACAGCTGGGACGAGCTTCCTTGTCGTCCCTAATAAAGCGAGAGGGGTACGTTGGCAGCGCATTAAATGTGTTTGTCCAACGGTGCCAGGGGATAAAATTAGCCCCTGTACACCTTTCCACCTCCTGTGTGCCACTGTGGTAACCCCTTTTGTCTATAAAAGGAGGCCCGAGGCGTACTGGATGGGAATTCGGATCTTTTGTACTAGAGAGCCACTGCAGCTAGTTCAAGAACACAAGAACACCTCAATACACATACAAGCAGGACTAGGGTTTTATGCATCTCCGCGGCCTGAACCTGGGTAAACAATTTGCATGTTGACCACCAGACCCGCTCTTCGCACAACCCCGCGCCCGCCAACCGTAGAAGGGATCCCGGTGACCCCATAGGTGTCGTTTCCCACCGACAACGAGATAGAGAGAGAGAGCAATGGCAATTTTTTTTCTGGAGGTAGGTGATGATGTGGTGTAATGAGATAAGTGAGGGGCCCACATGGGGACCACAACCCACCAGGGCGCGCCTGGGGATCCTGGCGCGCCCAGGTGGGTTGTGCCCACCTGGTGCACCTCCCTTTGATGTTATTTGCACCAGAAATTCAGAAATATTCAGAAAAATATCATATTATATTTTCAGGGCATTCTGAGAACTTTTATGTTTGGGTCATTTTTTATTGCACAGTAAATTCAGAAAACAGACAAAACATGGCATTTTATTTTATTTAACTAATAAAAACAAAAAACAAAAAATAGGGAGAGAAGGTAGTGCTTACTAAAGTCATCAACTTCATACCGCTCAAAAATGATCCGTTAATAAGGTTGATCAAGTCTTATTAACAACCACTTTCGATTAGCATGAAACCGAAGAACTTTCGTAAATCACTAAGTTACCTCAATGGGGATATGAATGTCCCCAATAATATGCATTTCATATTTCTTTTTAACAGTAGCTAGAGGTATTTGAAAACTTCCAATAGTTATTGTCGGAGATTTTTCAATAACATTAATACCATTCACATGGAATTGTTTCTTCGGAAAGTGCACCGTATGCTCATTACCATTGATATGAAAAGTGACCTTGCTTTTATTGCAATCAATAACAGCCCCTGCAGTATTCAAGAAGGGTCTACCCAGGATAATCGACATGTTGTCGTCCTCGGGCATCTCAAGTATAACAAAGTCAGTCAAAACAGTAACATTACCAACAACAATGGGCTCATCCTCACAAATACCGATAGGTATGGCAGTTGATTTGTCAGACATTTGCAAGGATATCTCAATAGGTGTGAGTTTATTCAAATCAAGTCTTTTATATAAAGAGAAGGCATAACACTAACACCAACTCCTAAATCACACAAAATAGTTTCACATAATTCTTTTTGATGGAGCAAGGTATAGTTGGTATTACCGGATCTCCAAGTTTTTAGGTACTCCATCTTTAAAAGTATAATTAGCAAGCATAGTGGAGATTTCAGCTTCTGGTATTTTTCTCTTATTGGTGATGATGTATTTCATGTACTTTGCATAAGGAGGCATTTTCAAGATATCAGTCAAGCGAGTACGCAAAAAGACTGGCCTCAGCATTTCAGTAAAGCATTCAAATTTTTCATCATCTTTCTTTTTAGTTGACTTAGGTGGAAAATGCATTTGTTTTTGAACCCACGGTTCTCTTTCTTTACCGTTTTTTCTAGCAACAAAGTCGTTTTATCATACCTTTTATTCTTAGGTTGTGGGTTATCAAGATCAACAGGTGGTTCTATCTCAACACCATTGTCTTGTTCTTTTTCATTATTAGGTCGAGAGTCTTCATGAACATCAGCATTTTCTTTTTGATTATCAGAAGGTGAGTGTTCATTACCAGACCGAGTTTCAGCATCAGAGATAGAGGTTTCATTATCATTATCAGGAGGTTTTTCTATTTCAGGTTCACTAGAAGCATGCAAAGTCCTATAATTTTTCTTTTTCTTTTTCATTTTAGAAGGACTAGGTGCATTAGTGTTAACTCTTTGTGAATCCCGTTCAATTCTTTTTGGGTGTCCCTCAAGATATAGTGGTTCCTGAGTCATTTTACCTCCTCTAGTTGCAACTCTAACAGCAAAGTCATGTGTGTTATTATTCATTTCATCTAGCAACTCTCTTTGAGATTTAGCAACTTTTTCTAATTGGGTTTGAACCATAGAAGCATGCTTTCCAACACCTCTAACATAATTTGAGATTCTAAATAACAAGTCACACAAGCGAGCAATCATATCAGAATCGTATTTCAACTGTTTCATAACATTTGCATTGAAGTGATCTTGTTTTCTAATGTAGTTTTCAAAATCATAAAGGCATTGGCTAGGGTTCATATTGTGAGGATTGTCATTATCATTGAATTTCATAAGAGAATTTACCTCTACCACCTTAGGAGGTGGTGGTGTATTAAGCCCATGTATTTCTTCAATATGAGGTAAAATTTTGACATCCTCCGCTTTAATGCCTTTTTCCTTCATAGATTGCTTTGCCTCTTGCATATCTTCAGGACTGAGATATAATATACCCCTCTTCTTTGGAGTGGGTTTAGGCGATGGTTCAGGAAGAGTCCAATCATCATAATTTTTCAATATGTTATTCAACAATTCTTCAACTTGCCCAACAGTTTGTTCCCTGAAAATATAACCAACACAACTATCTAGGAAATCCCTAGAAGCATTAGTTAGTCCATTAGAAGATATCAAGTATTTCATTTTTCTTAAGTGGATAATCAGGCAAAGCGTTAAGTAATTGGCAAAGCCTCCCACAAGCTTGTGGGAGACTCTCTTCTTTAATTTGAACAAAGTTAAATATTTCCTGTAAAGCATCTTGTTTCTTATGAGTAGGGAAATATTTTCCAGAGAATTAATAAATCATATCCTGGGGACTACGCACACAACCAGGAGCAAGAGTATTGTACCAAGCTTTAGCATCACCCTTTAATGAGAAAGGAAATAATTTGAGAATAAAGTGATAGCGAGTTTTCTCATCATGAGTAAAAAGGGTGGCTATGTCATTCAACTTAGTAAGATTTGCCACAACAGTTTTAGTTTCATAACCATGGAAATGATCAGATTCAACCAAAGTAATTAACTCTGGGTCGTCAGAGAATTCATAATCCTTATCATCAATAAAGATAGGTGAAGTAGCAAACTTAGGATCACATTTCATTCTAGCATTCAGAGATTTTTCTTTATACTTGCATAATAATTTATCTAGACCATCTCTATCTCTACAAGCAAGAATATCTCTAGTTGTCTCCTCATTCATAACATAACCTTCCGGTACCATAGGCAATTCATATCTAGGAAGGCTATTTCTAGCAGGTGTTTCAGGAGATTCAATTTCAAGCTCATCATCAGATTCAACAACATCATGTTGTATTACTCTAGCAATTTGTTCATCAAGAAATTCACCAAGTGGCACATCATCATTATCAAGAAGGTACTAGCATCATCATAAGCATTATCCATAGCAGAAGTAGCATCATCAATAACTTACGACATATCAAAATTGATAGCATGTGGTGGTGTTGCAACTTTACTTATAAAAGAAGGTGAATCTAAAGCAGAACTGGATGGCAGTTCCTTACCTCCCCTCGCCTTTGAGGGAAAAATCTTAGTCTTAGCATCCTTTAGACTCTTCATAGTGATAAATTGATAATAATCCCAAGTGACTCAACCAATATAGCTATGTTCCCCGGCAACGGCGCCAGAAAAAGGTCCTGATAACACACAAGTATAGGGGATCGCAACACTTTTCGAGGATAGAGTATTCAACCTAAATTTATAGATTCGACACAAGGGGAGCCAAAGAATATTTGAAGGTATTAGCAGCTGAGTTGTCAATTCAACCACACGTGGAGATTAATTATCTGCAGCAACGTGATCAGTGGCAAAGTAATATAATAGTTTTGATAATAGTAGCTGCAGCAATGGTAACGGTAACAGTGATAGCAGTAATTTTGTAGCAAGTGTAACAGTGATGACAGCTTTAGTAAATTAGAAAGAACAATATAGGATTAATTCGTAGGCATTGGATCGGTGACTTGTTGGATGATATTCATCATGACATGGTAATAACCTAGGGCAATACGGCACTAGCTCTAGTTCATCAATATAATGTAGGCATGTATTCCTTAAATAGTCATACGTGCTTATGGAAAGAACTTGCATGCCATCTTTTGTCCTACCCTCCCGTAGCAGCCGGGTCCTATTGGAAACTAAGGGATATTAAGGCCTCCTTTTTAATAGAGAACCGGAACAAAGCATTAACACATAGTGAATACATGAACTCCTCAAACTACGGTCATCACCGGGAGTGGTCCGGACTATTGTCACTCCGGGGTTGCCAGATCATAACACGTAGTAGGTGACTATAACTTGCAAGATCAGATCTAGAACATGGATATAATGGTGATAACATAAACGGTTCAGATCTGAAATCATGGCACCTGGGCCCAAACTGACACGCATTAAGCATGGCAAAGTCATAGCAACATCAATCTTAGAACATAGTGGATACTAGGGATCAAGCCCTAACAAAACTAACTCGATAAATGATGAATCTCATCCAACTCCTCATCGACCAACGAGCCTACGAAGGAATTACTCACTCCCGGTGGGGAGAATCATGGAATTGGCGATGGAGAAGGGTTGGTGATGACGAAGAACGAAGACCCCCCCTCTGCGGAGCCCCAAACGGACTCCAGATCCGGCCTCCTGATGAAGAATGGGAGGTGATGGCGGCTTCGTCTCGTGGATCACGATAATTCTTTCTCCCTGATTTTTTTCTAGAAAAATAGGATTTTATAGCGCCGGTTTCAGGGTCTGCGGGGCCACCAGGTGGGGACAACCCACCTAGGCGCACCAGGAGAGGGGGGCGCGCCCTGGTGGTTTGTGCCCACCCAGGTGCCCCTCCCCGGTAGGTCTTGGCTCCAGAAATTCTTGTTTATTGTATAAAAAATCCTCGCAAAGTTTCGTTCCATTCCGAGAAATTTTATTTCTGCACAAAAACAACACCATGGTAGTTCTGCTGAAAACAACATCAGTTCGGGGTTAGTTTCATTCAAATCATGCAAATTAGAGTCCAGAACAAGAGGAAAAGTGTTAGGAAAAGTAGATACGTTGCAGACGTATCATAGATCTAGTCACAGACATACTCAATATAAATTAATAACAATGTATACAAATGACAGTGGTGCTCTCTAACTGGTGCTTTTTATAAGAGGAGGATGACTCAGCAATAAAAGTAAATAGATAGGCCCTTCGTAGAGGGAAGCAGGGATTTGCAGAGGTGCCAGAGCTCGAGTTTTGAAATAGAGAGGAATAATATTTTGAGCGGCATGCTTTCATTATCAACATAACAACCAAGAGATCTCAGTATCTTCCATGCTACATACATTATAGGCGGTTCCCAAACAGAATGGTAGAGTTTATACTCCCCCACCACCAACAAGCACACTCCACGGCTGGTCCAAAACAACGGGTACCGTCCAACTAACAACAATCCTGGGGGAGTTTTGTTTCCAGTTATTTTGATTTTATTTGAGCATGGCTGGGCATCCCGGTTACCAGCCATTTTCTCATGAATGATGAGCGGAGTCCACTCATCGTCAGAATAACCCACCTAGCATGGAAGATATTTACAGCCCTAGTTGGTACATGAGCGATTCGAGCATACAAAACAGATTATTATTTGAAGGTTTGGAGTTTGGCACATGCAAATTTACTTGGAACGACAGGTAAATACCTCCTATAGAAGGTATGGTGGACTCATATGGAATAACTTTGGGGTTTATGGAAGTGGATGCACAAGCAGTATTCCCGCTTAGTACAAGTGAAGGTTTGAAAGAGATTGGGAAGTGACCAACTAGAGAGCGACAACAGTCATAAACATGCATTGAGATTAACCAACATTGAGTGCAAGCATGAGTAGGATATAAATCACCATGAACATAAATATCATAGAGGCTATGTTGATTTTATTTCAACTACATGCGTGAACATGTGCCAAGTCAAGCCACTCGAATCATTCAAAGGAGGATACCATCCTATCATACTACATCACAACCATTTTAATAGCATGTTGGCATGCAAGGTAAACCATTATAAACTCCTAGCTAATTAAGCATGGCATGAGTAACTATAATCTCTAATTGTCATTGCAAACATGTTTCATTCATAACAGGCTGAATTAGGAATGATGAACTAATCATATTTAGAAAAACAAGATAGGTCGAGTCCATACCAGCTTTTCCTCATCTCAATCATTTCATCATATATCGTCATTATTGCCTCTCACTTGCACGACCTAACGGTGTGGATAATAATAAGAGTGCACGTGCATTAGACTAAGCTGGAATCTGCAAACATTTATTCAAAGGAGAAGATAAGGTAATATGGGCTCTTTTGTAGATCAACAATAATGCATACGAGAGCCACTCAACATTTTCATCGTGGTCTTCTCCTCTCGACCCCCAAAGAAAACAAAAGAATTTCAAAGAAACACACTAAAATATTTTTGGAGTTTTTGTTTTTCTGGAGAAGGTAAAATAAGAACGAGAAAAACTATTTACACGGGAAAGCTCCTAACAAGCAAAAGAAGAACGGGAAATCTTTTTGGGTTTTCTTTTAATACTACACTAAGCATGCATAGAAAGTAAACTAGCTACAACTATTTTTTTGTTTTCTTAATGTTTAACAAACACACAATAAGAAAGCGGAAAAAGAAAATAAACTAGCATGGATATTACAATGAAAAGTATGAACACCGACAACTAGAATGAGCGTGTGAACATGAATGTAATGTCGGTGAGAAATACGTACTCCCCCAAGCTTAGGATTTTGGCCTAAGTTGGTCTAAGCCCATGGATCAAAGTAGCCCTCTCTGATGTACTACGGAGGATCCTGGGGGTTCCACTGGTTAGCGAGCTCCTGTGGCTCCCACTGATAAATAGACTCCTGGTATGGATCCGTTGATGGCTCTGGCTCAGGATGTGGGGATCGTGTCCCCTACCAGTATGCATGAATGTCCACGGGAAAAATGAAATACCTGCCTGAATGAATATCAAACAAAATAGGTGCAGGCAAGGTAATAATCTGAAAGGTGACCTCGCTAAATACCAGGTTATAAATAAGTCTCTTTTCCTCATCATGGTGAATGAACTTATGTGCTACCATGCTGTCATAATCTAAATGTATAGTGGGTAGCAATTTCTCCTCTTTTTCATAGTGCCTAATGGGTATCTTGAAGTGTTTAGCAAACCGGGAGGCAAAGATACCTCCGAAAATAGGACCCTTTACACGGTTCATACTCAACCGTCCAGCAATCATAGCGCCCAAACTGTAAGTTCTATCTCTATGTAAAGCGTGGCGTAAAATGGCGAGGTCAGGGGCACTAAGTCCTCCACTCTCTCCACGACCAATTAAACATCTCCCAGCAAATAATGAGTAATAGCGTAAAGCAGGAAGATGTATACTAGATACTCTCGCTCCCGACACTCCTCTACCTTCCCCTACGGTAATTTCATGAATAAGGCCTTCCACATGACTAGGACGTGGTTCCTCGATGCTACCTTCATAAGGTAATTTAAAAACCTCACAAAAGTCATAAAGCGTCATTTCTTTGTACTCATCATATAAGTGAAAGTCTACCGTTGGTGGTGATTTCCTAGCATGAAAGTAATTTTTTCGCATGAAAGTATTAGTGAGTAGGAGATACTGATTACACCGGTCGAGGAGGAAGTCGGTGATGCCTGCATTCCCAACCAAATAATAGAAATCATCATAAATCCCGGCTGCTTGTAAGAATGCATCACATGGCCATTCACACGGCCAAATTTCCGCGGTTCGAGGAAGATTATACTTGGGTTTTTTCCTTCTCCTCATTTTCTTTTTCCTTCGAACCCTGGCTCGAGGAGTCTCTCAACAATCTCCTCAACATTTTCTTCCTCTAAAAATTTCTGAAATTTTTAGTGACTCAAAATAAAAGTGAACCAAACTCAACAAAATTGATAGCAACTACACCCACAAGTGCCTAGAGGCTATATCATGCATGAAAACTACTTTGGACCATATAAATTTCACATGCAAGCTCAAGAACAGGGTCACCACCGCAGCAAAAATTTGCAATGAATAAAGCACTACAAGAAAAGCTAATTGGACCATTGGAGGAGTCACATACCGAAGAACAATCCCCCAAAGCAGTTTTGCGAATGGAGCTTTGAGCAAGGAGATCGAAAATGGCAGCAAGATGAGCAAGAACACAAGTTTGAGCAATGGAGTGATTTTTTTGGAGGAAGAATGAGTGAATGGGTGCTGGAATAAGTGGAGGGGGGCACATGGGGACCACAAGGTCAGGGGTGTGCCCTAGTGGGGTGGGCGCGCCCTATGATACGTCTCCAACGTATCTATAATTTTTGATTGTTCCATGCTATTATATTATCAACCTTGGATGATTTATATGCATTTATATGCTATTTTATATGATTTATGGTACTAACCTATTAACCTAGAGCCGTGTGCCAGTTTCTGTTTTTCCTTGTTCTTGAGTATCGCAAAAAAGGAAAACCAAACGGAGTCCAATTAACCTGAAATTTCACGGAGATCATTTTTGGACCAGAAGAAGCCCACGGAGTATCGGAGATGGGCCAAAAGAGTCCCGAGGCACCCACGAGGGTGGGGGGGCGCCCCCTACCTCGTGGCCGCCATGGGGAGCCCCCTGACTTGTTCCCGACTCCAACACCTCTTATATATACCCAAACTTCCATAAAGAAACCTAGATCGGGAGTTCCGCCGCTGCAAGCCTCTATAGCCACCGAAAACCAATCTAGACCCGTTCCGGCACCCTGCCGGAGGGGGAATCCCTCTCTGGTGGCCACCTTCATCAACCCGGCGCTCTCCATGACGAGGATGGAGTAGTTCACCCTCGGGACTGAGGGTATGTACCAGTAGCTATGTGTTTGATCTCTCTCTTGTGTTCTTGATTCAGAACGACCTTGATGTATCGCGAGCTTTGCTATTATAGTTGGATCTTATGATGTTTCTCCCCCTCTACTCTCTTGTAATGGATTGAGTTTTCCCTTTGAAGTTATCTTATCGGATTGAGTCTTTAAGGATTTGAGAACACTTAATGTATGTCTTGCATGTGCTTATCTGTGGTGACAATGGGATATCACGTGATCCACTTGATGTATGTTTTGGTGATCAACTTGCGAGTTCCGTGACCTCATGAACTTATGCATAGGGGTTGGCACACATTTTCGTCTTGACTCTCTGGTAGAAACTTTGGGGCACTCTTTGAAGTTCTTTGTGTTGGTTGAATAGATGAATCTGAGATTGTGTGATGCATATCATATAATCATACCCATGGATACTTGAGGTGACATTGGAGTATCTAGGTGACATTAGGGTTTTGGTTGATTTGTGTCTTAAGGTGTTATTCTAGTATGAACTCTAGGATAGATTGAATGGAAAGAATAGCTTCGTGTTATTTTACTACGGACTCTTGAATAGATCGATCAGAAAGGATAACTTTGAGGTGGTTTCATACCCTACAATAATCTCTTCGTTTGTTCTCCTCTATTAGTGACTTTGGAGTGACTCTTTGTTGCATGTTGAAGGATAGTTATATGATCCAATTATGTTATTATTGTTGAGAGAACTTGCACTAGTGAAAGTATGAACCCTAGGCCTTGTTTCCTAGCATTGCAATACCGTTTACGCTCACTTTTATCATTAGTTCCCTTGCTGTTTTTATATGTTCAGATTACAAATACCCATATCTACCATCCATATTGCACTTGTATCACCATCTCTTCGCCGAACTAGTGCACCTATACAATTTACCATTGTATTGGGTGTGTTGGGGACACAAGAGACTCTTTTCTATTTGGTTGCAGGGTTGTTTGAGAGAGACCATCTTCATCCTACGCCTCCTATGGATTGATAAACCTTAGGTCATCCACTTGAGGGAAATTTGCTACTGTCCTACAAACCTCTGCACTTGGAGGCCCAACAACGTCTACAAGAAGAAGGTTGTGTAGTAGACATCAAGCTCTTTTCTGGGGCCGTTGCCAGGGAGGTTAGCGCTCGAAGGTATATCTTTAGATATTGCAATAGAATCTTTTAGTTTCTTGTTTTATCACTAGTTCAGTCTATAAAAGAAAACTACAAAAAAATGGAATTAAGGTTGCCTCATATGCTTCATCTTTTTAATGTCTTTCATGAAAATAAGGATTCCGATAATTGTGCCAAAGTGTTAGAAGAAGAATGTATTAAAAATTTTGGCACTAAATCTTTGGATGATGAGCATGATTGCAATGTTTTTAGTATGAGTTCCTTGAATATCCATGATGCTAATGATATGCAAAGCCACAAGCTTGGGGATGATATGTTTGATGAAAATGATATTTTTTTGTCCCCCAAGTTTTGATGAGAAAATTTATTATGATGATATCATGCCTCCTTTTTATGATGATTATATTGATGAAAGTGGATTTGGAGAGGTCATGACTTTATTTAGTGATGAATCCACTATTTCGGAAGAGGTTCCAATTGATTATGAGAACAAAGTTGCTATCTATGATTATTATTGTGATGACGTGTATGCTGTAAAGAATAATGATATCCATGAAACTTGTCATCATGATTTTAATTTTCAATTGGATTATGCCTCACATGATAGTTATTTTGTTGAGTTTACTCCCACTACTATTGATGAGAATAGATTTGCTTATGTGGAGAGTAATAAAAATTCTATGCTTGTAGATCATGAAAATAATGCTTTTATGTGATGGTTATATTGTTGAATTCATTCATTATGCTACTGAAAATTACTATGAGAGAGGAACATATGCTTTTACATATTGCAATATTATCAAGTTTCCTCTCTATGTGTTGAAAATCTTGAAGATTTGCTTGTTTTACCTTCCTATGCAAGTTGATTCTTGTTCCCACAAGTTGTTTGCTCAAAAAATCCCTATACATAGGAAGTGGTTTAGACTTAAATGTGCTAGTCATATTCTTCATGATGCTCTCTTTATGTTACAATTCTTATCTTTTATGTGAGCATAATTGAAATCATCATGCCTAGCCAGGGGCGTTAAACGATAGCACTTGTTAGGAGGCAACCCAATTTTTATTTTTGTTCTGGTTTAGTAAAAAATAATTCATATATCCTCTGTTTAGATGTGGTTTTATGTTTTAATTAGTGTTTGTGCCAAGTAGAACCTTTGGGGAGACTTGGGTGAAGTCTTTGCGATCTTGCTGTAAAAAATAGAAACTTTAGCACTCACGATATTAGCTACCATTTTTACTAGAGAGTGAGATTAGGTTGATTGTTTTTGAAGATGATTAATAGACAAATTCCTAGGTACACCAATTTATTTCAGAATTTTTGGAGTGACAGAAGTATTCGGATGATACAGATCACTACAGACTGTTCTGTTTTTGACAGATTCTGTTTTCTATGTGTTGTTTGCTTATTTTGATGAATCTATGAGTAGTATCGGAGGGTATGAACCATAGATAAGTTGGAATACAGTAGATACTAGAAAAATATAAATAAATAATGGGTTCACAACAGTACCAAAAGTGGTGATTTATTTTCTTACACCAACGGAGCTTACGAGTTTTCTGTTGAATTTTGTGTTGTGAAGTTTTCAAGTTTTGGGTAAAGATTCGATGGACTATGGAATAAGGAGTGGCAAGAGCCTAAGATTAGGGATGCCCAAGGCACCCCAAGGTAGTATTCAAGGACAACCAAGAGCCTAAGCTTGGGGATGCCCCGGATGGCATCCCCTCTTTCGTCTTCGTTCATCGGTAACTTTACTTGAGGCTATATTTTTATTCACCACATGATATGTGTTTTGCTTGGAGCGTCATTTTATTTTATTTTGTTTTGCTTGTTGTTTGAATAAAATACCAAGATCTTAAATTCTTAAATGTTAGAGAGTCTTCACATAGTTTCTTAATTATTCAATGACTCATTGATATTCACTTATATCTTTCAGAGTAGTTTGTCATTTGCTCTAGCGCTTCACTTATATATTTTTAGAGCACGATGGTGGTTTTATTTTGAAGAAATAGATGAACTCTCATGCTTCACTTATATCATTTTGAGTGTCTCTAAAAAGTATGGTAGTTTTCTTTGGTTATGAATTTAGTCCTAATATGATAGGCATCCAAGAGGGATATAATAAGAAGTTTGATACTTGATGATTGTTTTGAGATATGAAGATGGTGATATTAGAGTCATGCTAGTTGAGTAGTTGTGAATTTGAGAGATACTTGTGTTAAATTTTGTTATTACCGTAGCATGCACGTATGGTGAACCGTTATGTGATGAAGTCGGAGCATGATTTATTGATTGATTGTCTTCCTTATGAGTGGCGGTCGGGGACGAGCCATGGTCTTTTCCTACCAATCTATCCCCCTAGGAGCATGCGCGTAGTACTTTGTTTTGATAACTAATATATTTTTGCAATAATTCTGTGAGTTCTTTATGACTAATGTTGAGTCCATGGATTATACGCACACTCACCCTTCCACCATTGCTAGCCTCTCTAGTACCGCGTAACTTTCGCCGGTACCATAAACCCACCATTTACCTTCCTCAAAACAGCCACCATACCTACCTATTATGGCATTTCCATAGCCATTCCGAGATATATTGCCATGCAACTTTCCACCGTTCCGTTTATTATGACACGCTCCATCATTGTCATATTGCTTCGCATGATCATGTAGTTGACACCGTATTTGTGGCAAAGCCACCGTTCATAATTATTTCATACATGTCACTCTTGATTCATTGCACATCCCGCTACACCGCCGGAGGCATTCACATAGAATATTTTGTTCTAAGTACCGTGTTGTAGTTCTTGAGTTGTAAGTAAATGAAAGTGTGATGATCATCATTATTAGAGCATTGTCCCATGTGAGGAAAGGATGATGGAGACTATGATTCCCCCACAAATCGGGATGAGACTCCAGACAAAAAATAAAAAAAGGAAAAAAGGCCATAAAAAGAGAGAAGGCCCAAAAAATAAAAATTAAAAAATTAAAAAATGAGAGAAAAAGAGAGAAGGGACAATGCTACTATCCTTTTACCACACGTGTGCTTCAAAGTAGCACCATGATCTTCATGATAGAGAGTCTCCTCTTTTGTCACTTTCATATACTAGTGGGAATTTTTCATTATAGAACTTGGCTTGTATATTCCAATGATAGGCTTCCTCAAAATGTCCTAGGTCTTTGTGAGCAACCGAGTTGGATGCACACCCACTTAGTTTCTTTTTGAGCTTTCATACACTTATAGCTCTAGTGCATCCATTGCATGGCAATCCCTACTCACTCATTGATATCTATTGATGGGCATCTCCATAGCCCGTTGATACGCCTAGTTGATGTGAGACTATCTTCTCCTTTTTTGTCTTCTCCACAACCACCATTCTATTTCACCCATAGTGCTATGTCCATGGCTCACGCTCATGTATTGCGTGAAGATTGAAAAAGTTTGAGAACATAAAAATATGAAACAATTGTTGGCTTGTCATCGGGGTTGTGCATGATTTAAATATCTTGTGTGATGAAGATAGAGCATAGCCAGACTATATGATTTTGTAGGGATAGCTTTCTTTGGCCATGTTATTTTGAGAAGATATGATTACTTTGTTAGTACGCTTGAAGTATTACTATTTTCATGTCAATGTTAAAAATTTGTCTTGAATCTTTCGGATCTGAATATTCTTGCCACAATAAATAGGGTTACATAGATAAATATGTTAGGTAGCATTCCACATCAAAAATTCTGTTTTTATCATTTACCTACTCGAGGACGAGCATGAATTAAGCTTGGGGATGCTTGATACGTCTCCAACGTATCTATAATTTTTGATTGTTCCATGCTATTATATTATCAACCTTGGATGTTTTATATGCATTTATATGCTATTTTATATGATTTTTGGGACTATCCTATTAACCTAGAGCCGAGTGCTAGTTTCTGTTTTTCCTTGTTTTTGAGTATTGCGGAAAAGGAAAACCAAACGGAGTCCAATTGGCCTGAAATTTCACAGGGATCATTTTTGGACCAGAAGAAGCCCACGGAGTATCGAAGATGGGCCAGAAGAGTCCCGAGGCACCCACGAGGGTGGGGGCGCGCCCTACCCCCCTGGGCGTGCCCCCTACCTCGTGGCCGCCTCGGGGACCCCACTGACTTGTTCCTGACTCCAACACCTCTTATATATACCCAAACTTCCAGAAAGAAATCTAGATCGGGAGTTCCACCGCAACAAGCCTCTATAGCCACCGAACAACCAATCTAGACCCGTTCCGGCACCCTGCCGGAGGGGGGAATCCCTCTCCGGTGGCCACCTTCATCATCCCGACGCTCTCCATGATGAGGATGGAGTAGTTCATCCTCGGGGCTGAGGTATGTACCAGTAGCTATGTGTTTGATCTCTCTCTCTTGTGTTCTTGATTCGGAACGATCTTGATGTATTGCGAGCTTTGCTATTATAGTTAGATCTTATGATGTTTCTCCCCCTCTACTCTCTTGTAATGGATTGATTTTTCCCTTTGAAGTTATCTTATCAAATTGAGTCTTTAAGGATTTGAGAACACTTGATGTATGTCTTGCATGTACTTATCTGTGTCGACAATGGGATATCACGTGATCCACTTGATGTATGTTTTGGTGATCAACCTGCGAGTTCCGTGACCTCGTGAACTTATGCATAGGGTTTGGCAAACGTTTTTGTCTTGACTCTCCGGTAGAAACTTTGGGGCACTCTTTGAAGTTCATTGTGTTGGTTGAATAGATGAATCTGAGACTGTGTGATGCATATCGTTTAATCATACCCACGGATACTTGAGGTGACATTGGAGTATCTAGGTGACATTAGGGTTTTGGTTGATTTGTGTCTTAAGGTGTTATTCTAGTACTAACTCTAGGATAGATTGAACGGAAAGAATAGCTTCGTGTTATTTTACTACGGACGCTTGAATAGATCGATCAGAAAGGATAACTTTGAGGTGGTTTCATACCCTACAATAATCTCTTCGTTTGTTCTCCTCTATTAGTGACTTTGGAGTGACTCTTTGTTGCATGTTGAAGGATAGTTATATGATCCAATTATGTTATTATTGTTGAGAGAACTTGCACTAGTGAAAGTATGAACCCTAGGCCTTGTTTCCTAGCATTGCAATACCGTTTATGCTCACTTTTATCATTAGTTACCTTGCTGTTTTTATATTTTCAGATTACAAATACCCATATCTACCATCAATATTGCACTTGTATCACCATCTCTTCGCCGAACTAGTGCACCTATACAATTTACCATTGTATTGGGTGTGTTGGGGACATAAGAGACTCTTTGCTATTTGGTTGCAAGGTTGTTTCAGAGAGACCATCTTCATCCTACACCTCCCATGGACTGATAAACTATAGGTCATCCACTTGAGGGAAATTTGCTACTGTCCTACAAACCTCTGCACTTGGAGGCCCAACAACGTCTACAAGAAGAAGGCTGTGTAGTAGACATCACCCTCCACCCTTGTGGCCAGCTGGTGAGGCCCCCTGGTGTGTTCTTTGCACCAGAAATTCTAAAATATTGTAAAAATAATCATACAAAATTTTCAAGGCGTTTGGAGAACTTTTATTTTTGAGACATTTTTTTATTGCGTACATAATTCAGAAAATAGACAGAAAATACTAATTTTGCTTTATTTAAACTAAATAACGGAAAGTAAAAAGTGGGTACAGAGAGTTGTGCTTTCTAAATTCATCCATCTCATGCTCATCAAAAGGAATCCATTAACAAGGTTGATCAAGTCTTATTAACAAACTTCTTCCGAATGACATGAATCTAGAGAATTTTCGAATAACACTAGGTTACCTCAACGGGGATATGCATTTCCCCAACAATTAGAATATCATATTTCTTTTTGACAGTAGGTAGAGGTAATTAAAAACCCCAATAGTAATAGTAGAAATTCTTCCAATAGAATTGATACTATGAACTTGAGGTTGGTTCTTCGGAAAGTGTACCGTGTGCTCATTACCATTAACATGAAAAGTGACATTGCCTTTGTTGCAATCAATAATAGCCCCTGCAGTATTCAAAAAGGGTCTACCAAGGACAATCGACATACTGTCGTCCTCGGGAATATCAAGAATAATAAAGTCTGTTAAGATAGTAATGTTCGCAACCACAACAGGCACATCCTCACAAATACCGATGGGTATAGCAGTTGATTTATAAGCCATTTGCAAAGAGATTTCAGTAGGTGTCAACTTATTCAAATCAAGTCTACGATACAAAGAGAAAGGCATAACACTAACACCGGCTCCAAGATCACATGAAGCAGTTTTAACATAGTTTCTTTTAATGGAGCATGGTATAGTCGGTACTCCTGGATCTCCAAGTTTCTTTGCTATTCCACCCTTAAAAGTATAATTAGCAAGCATGGTGGAAATTTCAGCTTCCGGTATCTTTGTTTTATTTGTAACAATATCTTTCATATACTTAGCATAAGGAGGCATTTTAAGCATATCAGTCAAACACATACACAAAAAGATAGGTCTAATCATTTCAGCAAAGTGCTCAAAATCCTCATCATCCTTTTCTCTTGGATGGCTTAGGAGGAAAGGGCATGGGTTTCTGAACCCATGGTTCTCTTTCTCTACCATGTTTTCTAGCAACAAAGTCTCTCTTATCATAACGTTGATTCTTTGATTGTGGGTTATCAAGATCAAAAACATGTTCAATTTCTACATCATTATCATTACTAGGTTGAGCATCAACATGAACATCATTATTAACATGATCACTAGGTTCATGTTCATCACCCGATTGTGTCTCAACATCTGAAATAGAAATATCATTGGGATTCTCAGGTGTGTCTATAGCAGGTTCACTAGCATGCAAAGTCCTATCAGTTTTCTTTTTCTTTTTAGTACGAGGACTTGGTGCATCATCATTAGTCCTTTGAGAATCCTGCTCAACTCTCTTAGGATGGCCCTCAGGATACAAAGGTTCCTGGGACATCTTACCACCTCTAGTCATAACCCTAACAACATTATCATTATTCTTACTATTCAACTCATTAAGCAAATCATCTTGTGCCTTAAGTACTTGTTCTACTTGAGTTGTAACCATGGAAGCATGTTTACTAATAAGCTTGAGACCATTAACAGTTCTACTCATATGATCACCCAAGTGGTCAAGCATGTAAGCATTGAAGTTCTCTTGTTTAACAATAAAAGTATCAAACTCATCAAAGCATTGTCTGGCAGACTTATTATGAGGAATATCACCTTCATCAAATCTACGGAGAGAGTTTACCTCTACTACCTATGTCGGGTTATCAAGACCATGTATTTCTGCAATAGGTGGTAAATTTTTAACATCTTCAGCTTTAATACCTTTTTCTTTCATAGATTTCTTTGCCTTTTGCATATCTTCAGGACCGAGAAGTAGAATACCCCTCTTCTTTGGAGTTGGCTTCGGAGTTGGTTCAGGAAGTGTCCAATCATTATCATTACTCAATATATCATTCAATAGCAATTCAGCTTGCTCAACAGTTCTTTCCCTGAAAACACAACCAGCACAACTATCCAGGTGATCTCTGGAAGCATCAGTTAGCCATTATAAAAGATATCAAGTATTTCATTTTTCTTGAGAGGGTGATCAGGCAAAGCATTAAGTAATCAGAGAAGCCTCCCCAATGCTTGTGGGAGACTCTCTTCTTCGAATTGCACAAAATTAAATATTTCCTTTAAAGCGGCTTGTTTCTTATGAGCGGGGAAATATTTTACAGAGAAGTGATAAATCATATCCTGGGGACTACCCACTCAACTAGGAGCAAGAGAATTAAATCATAACTTAGCATCACCCTTTAATGATAAAGGAAACAGTTTGAGAATATAGTAATAGTGAACTTTTTTCCTCATGAGCAAATAGGGTGGTTATATCATTCAATTTAGTAAGATGTACCACAACTGTTTCAGATTCATAACCATGAAAAGGATCATATTCAACCAAAGTAATTAACTCAGGATCGACAGAGAATTCATAATCCTTATCACTAACAAAGATAGGTGAAGTAGCAAAAGTATGATCACATTTCATTCTAGCATTCAAGGATTTTTGTTTCAGCTTAGCTAACAGTTTCTTAAGATCCTCTCTATCATTGCAAGCAAAGAAGTCACTAGAAGTTTCTATATCCATAACATAACCCTCAAGAACAACAGGCAATTCATATCTAGGGGAGAATCATAATCATCATTTTCAATAATATCATCAGTTTCAGTAATTTCATTCTATCTAACCCTATCAAGTTGTTCATCAAGAAATTCACCTGGTGGCACGGTTTTATCAAGCACAGAAGTAGTATCATTATAAGTATCATGCATAGGAAAAGTGGCATCATCAATAGCATGTGACATATCGGAATCAATAGTAGGTTTAGGTGCCGCAAGTTTACTCAAAACAGAAGGAGAATCAAGTGTGGAGCTAGATGGCAATTCCTTACTTCCCCTCATAGTTGAGGGAAAAATCTTAGTTCTTTGATCTTTCAAATTCCTCATAGTGATCAGTAGATATAAATCCTAAGTGACTCAGAGAATAGAGCTATGCTCCCGGCAATAGCGCCAGAAAAATGTCTTGATAATCTACAAGTATAGGGGATCACAACAGTTTTCGAGGGTAGAGTATTCAACCCAAATTTATTGATTCAACATAAGGGGAGCCAAAGAATATTCTCAAGTATTAGCAGCTGAGTTGTCAATTCAACCACACCTGAAAGACTTAATATCTGCAACAAAGTATTTAGTAGCAAAGTAGTATGGAAGTAACGGTAACGGTGGCAAAAGTAACAGTAGCAATTTTGTAGCAATCGTAACAGTGGCAACGGAAAAGTAACTTAGCAAAGATCAATATGAAATGAGCTCGTAGGCGATGCATCAATGATGGATAATTATGTCGGATGGCATTCATCATGCAACAGTTATAACATAGGGTGACACAGACCTAGCTCCAGTTCATCAATATAATGTAGGCATGTATTCCGAATATAGTCATACGTGCTTATGGAAAAGAACTTGCATGACATATTTTGTCCTACCCTCCCGTGGCCGTGGGGTCCTATTGGAAACTAAGGGATATTAAGGCCTCCTTTTAATAGAGTGCCGGACCAAGGCATTAGCACTTAGTGAATACAAGAACTCCTCAAACTACGTCATCACCGGGAGTGGTCCCGACTATTGTCACTCCGGGGTTGCCGGGTCATAATACGTAGTAGGTGACTATAACTTGCAATATCGGATCGAGATCACAAATATATTCATGAAAACATAATAGGTTCATATCTAAAATCATGGCACTCTGTGACGCCCCTGATTCAATCGTACACTAATCATACACGCAAACGTGTACGATCAAGATCAGGGACTCGCAGGAAGATATCACAACACAACTCTACAAATAAAATAAGTCATACAAGCATCATATTACAAGCCAGGGGATACATATCGAAAGAGGCGCAGGCCTCCTTCCTGGGATCCTCCTAAACTACTTGTGGTCGTCGTCAGCGGCCTGCACGTAGTAGGAGGCACCTCCAGTGTAGTAGGAGTCGTCGTCGACGATGGCGTTTGGCTCCTGGAATCCGTCGTCTGGTCGCAACAATCGGGTATAGAAAGGGGGAAAAGGGGGAGAAAAGCAACCGTGAGTACTCATCCAAAGTACTCGCAAGCAAGGAGCTACACTAAATATGTATGCATTGGTATCAAATGGAAAAGGGGTAGCATATGTGGACTGAACTGCAGAATGCCAGAATAAGAGGGGGATAGCTAGTCCTATCGAAGACTATGCTTCTGGCGACCTCCATCTTGCAACATGTAGAAGAGAGTAGACGGTAAGTTCACCAAGTATCATCGTATAGCATAATCCTACCCGGTGATCGTCCCCTCGTCGCCCTGTGAGAGAGCGATCACCGGTTGTATCTGGCACTTGGAAGGGTGTGTTTTATTAAATATCCAGTTCTAGTTGTCATAAGGTTAAGGTACAACTCCGGGTCATCCTTTTACCGAGGGACACAACTATTCGAATAGATAAACTTCCCTGCAGGGGTGCACCACATTTCCCAACACGCTCGATCCCCTTTGGCCGGACACACTTTCCTGGGTCATGCCCGGCCTCGGAAGATCAACACGTCGCATCCCCACCTAGGCACAACAAAGAGATCAGCACGCCGGTGTAAATCCTATGGCGCAGGGGTCTGGGCCCATCGCCCATTGCACACCTGCACGTTTGCGAGGGCGGCCGGAAGCAGACCTAGCCCCCTTAATACAAGAGCAGGGTTACGGTCCAATCCGGCATGCGCCGCTTAGTCGCTGATGTCACGAAGGCTTCAGCTGATACCACGACGTCGAGTGCCCATAACTGTTCCCGCATAGTTGGTTAGTGCGTATAGGCCTGTGGCCAGACTCAGATCAAATACCAAGATCTCGTTAAGCGTGTTATTTTGAAATAACCGCGGACGCCGACCAGGGCCAGGCCCACCTCTCTCCTAGGTGGTCTCAACCTACCCTGTCACTCCGCCACAAAGATCCACTCAGAGGGCCGTCAGGACAAACGTCCTTTCGGACCCAATCCGTGAATCACTCGTGGGTACTCTACGAGCCGACCCGACTTTAGTCACCATGGGTATCATATAATATGTATATAAGTATATACCCATGATCACCTCCCGAGTGATGACGGTCCGATAGTATAGCATTGCAGACGGACAAGAATGTAGGGCCACTGATGAT
Organism: Triticum urartu; assembly: GCF_056163025.1. Classification (NCBI taxonomy): domain Eukaryota; kingdom Viridiplantae; phylum Streptophyta; class Magnoliopsida; order Poales; family Poaceae; genus Triticum; species Triticum urartu. Next base: position 117,275,756 of record NC_141875.1, on the reverse strand, counting down.
AAACTAGCATCCTATACTAAGCAATTAGGATTGCAGGTAAGGTATCAATAACTGTAGCAGCAATGACAGGCTATGCATCAGGATAGGATTAACGGAAAGCAGTAACATGCTACACTACTCTAATGCAAGCAGTAGAGAGAAGAATAGGCGATATCTGGTGATCAAGGGGGGGGGGCTCGCCTAGTTGCTCTGGCAAGTAGGGGTCATCAACAACGTAGTCGGTCGGGGCACCAGCAGTGGCGTCAGTCTCGTAGTCTACCGGAGAGAAGAGGGGGAAGAAACAATGAATACAATGCAAATATATGCATATCGATGCATGACATGACAAGTAACGGTGCTAGGTGTGCCCTAACGCGGTATGAGGTGATACCGGTGAAGGGGGGAAACATACGGGAAAATATCCCCGGTGTTTCGCGTTTTTGGACAGATGAATTGGAGGGGGAAAGTTGTGTGTTCGCTATGCTAGGGATGCTTGGCAGACGAACGGGCTACGTATCCGGATTTGTCTCATCGTTCTGAGCAACTTTCATGTATAAAGTTTTTCCATCCGAGCTACGGTTTATTTTATATTAATTTTAAAATATTTAAATCATTTTAGGATTTATTTAATTATTTTAATTTAACATTATCCAGAATAGTGTTTGTTGACATCAGCATGATGTCAGCAGTCAAACAGTCAGTTGACTAAGTCAAACTGACATGTGGGTCCCACTATCATTGATTGATTAATTAACTAACACTTAATTTGGTTAATTAGTGATTAGACTAATCTAATTATGATTAATTAACTTAATTAATTCTTTGATTAATTAATTATTTTAATTATTATTTATTTTTTAAAATTCTTTTTTTAATCGTTCTCGGGCTAGGCCCACCTGTCATTGGCCCCAGGGGGCCTTAGCGGGCACCGGGTTCTCGGGCTAGTGCCCAGCCCGTCAACGAATCGAGGTGTGTGCGCCGGCGCGAGTGCTAACGAGCAGGGGCCGCGGGCGCGTCCGAACGAGGTGGGGCGCGGGCACAGGTAGGGGCGCGGGTGCTGCCACGGTGGCCGGTGCGCGTGCGGGTTTCGATGAGTGAGGCCATGTCCGAAGTGGCTGGAGCAGGGGAGGGAGGAGGACCGGGGTCCTCACCGCGGTTGTAGGTCACGGGCAGTGGGGCGTGGGGAGGACGATGGGGACAACGAGGACGGAGAGGAAGCAGTCCGACGGGGAGGGGCGTTCTAGGCGGCGGTCCAGCGATGGGCGTCGACGTGGTGGCGACGGGAATCGGTGGCGGCGACGTGGTTTGCTCCCCACCCCAATCCAGATGGGATCGAGAGTGGTGGGGGAGAGGGAGAGAGCGAGTGGGGGGAAGTGGGTGCATAGGCTAGGGTTTTGGGTAGTGGGGGGTTATGGAGGGGAGTGGCCGGTTGGGCCGGCCTGGTTGGCCGAAGCCCAGTGGGGCGGGTTCCCCTTTTCTCTTTTTTGTATTTGTTTGTTTTCACTTTTTCTTTTTATTTATTTCCCTTTCTATTTTAAATCATTTTAAAATATTTAGGCATTTTCTAAAAATGAGTTCGCTTCACTATAATTACCTATGTAATATTAGGCACTAACCAAACATTTTGGTTTTAATGTTTGAAAACTTCTGTTGTTTGCCATATTTTTAATTTGAACTTTGAACCAGTTTTGAACTAACGAGAGATTAGCAACAGTGACGGAGGTGACGTGGCATAATTAGCAGAGTTTTACTATCGCTTAATTATCCAGGCATTACAAAACTCCTCCACTACAAGAAATCTCGTCCCGAGATTTAGGAGGTAGAAGGAAACAGTGCGGGGTATTCATCACGCAGGCGGTCCTCGCGTTCCCAAGTGGCTTCATCTTCAGAGTGATGCGTCCACTGGACCTTGAGGAACGTGATCGCTTTCTGACGTGTGCGGCGTTCATCTTGGTCGAGAATGCGGACCGGATGCTCTTTATAGGAGAGGTCCTGTTGTAATTCGAGCACTTCATGATCCACTGCTTGGATTGGGTCCTTGAAGCAACGGCAGAGCTATGACACGTGGAACACATCATGAACCTGAGAAAGGTTCGGCGGAAACTCCAGTTGATATGCCACTTTTCCATGCCTTTCAAGAATAGTGAATGGGCCAATATAGCGAGGAGCTAGCTTGCCCTTGATCCTGAAGCGGTGAGCACCCTTCATTGGTTTAACTCGAAGATAAGCCTTTTCACCAGGTTGATAGACCATGTCTTTATGATGACGGTCATACTGACTCTTCTGATGTGACTGAGCAGTCTTGAGATTCTCACGAATAATGCAGACTTGTTCTTCGGCCTGTTGGATGATATCCGGACCGAAGAGTGGACGTTCCCCAGTTTCTGACCACTTTAGAGGGGTTCGACACTTTCGTCCATATAACACTTCGAAGGGGGCCATCTTCAGACTAGCTTGATAGGTATTATTATAAGAGAACTCAGCATACGGAAGAGATTCCTCCCATTTCTTGCCGAAGGAAATTACACAAGCTCGAAGCATGTCCTCGAGAACTTGGTTGACACATTCAACTTGTCCTTGCGACTGAGGATGAAACACAGTACTGAACGACATATGAGTTCCCATAGCTTCTTGGAAACTTGCCCAGAATCTTGAAGTGAAGAAACTGCCATGGTCTGAACTGATAACCAATGGAATACCGTGAAGTGAAACAATTCTAGACATGTAGAGAGTTGCAAGCTGACTAGCAGTGATTGTTTCTTTGACCGCCAGAAAATGTGCAACTTTAGAAAGCCGGTCAATGACGACAAGAATATCATCATTGCCTTTATGCGATTTGGGAAACCCAGTGATGAAGTCCATCTCAACATGGTCCCATTTCCATTCAGGAATAGTGATAGGTTGCATAGTTCCAGCAGGCCTTTGATGCTTTGCTTTGATACGACGGCAAACGTCAGACTCAGCAACATAACGAGCAATGCCTTGCTTCATATTAGACCACCAGAATCTCTGACGGATGTCTTGGTACATCTTTGTACTACCAGGATGAAAAGACAAATGTGTATCGTGAGCTTCAAGCATAACCTCCTGTCTCATATCCTGGCTTTCCTCTAAACATGGCACCACTAGGCGGCCCTTGAAGTACAAGGTGTCATCATCAGCAATAGTGAAGAATGAGGGCTTTCCTTCTGTGATGTAGCGCTTGATCTTGTGGGCTTGAGAGTCATACTTCTGTATCGTTTTGACGCTGTTCATGAGATCTGGTATAGCAACCATGGTATTGAGAGAACCCTGGGTAACAACGTGCAGGTTCATCTTGCGGCACTCGGGGGGAGGGGGAGCGAGTGCACCCGAAGGAACTATATGGAGGTTCAGCTTTCTGAATTCTTCAAAAAGCAAGGGCTGAACTTTGTGAACCTGGAGGTGGTTGCAGTAATACTTGCAGCTCAAGGCATCAGCCATAACATTAGCCTTGCCTGGGGTATAGGATATACCCACGTCAAAGTCTGCAACAGTCTCCATCCATCTCTGCTGACGAAAGTTCAGGTCTGGTTGAGTAAACAGATACTTCAGACTTTGGTGGTCGGTGAAGATCTCGCAACGATTACCGAGAAGGTAATGTCGCCACTGCTTTAGTGCGTGAATGACAGCAGCAAGCTCGAGGTCGTGAACTGGGTAGTTCTCTTCGTGAGGGCGCAGTTGACGAGATGCATATGCAATCACTCCGCGCTCTTGCATTAGGACACAGCCTAATCCTTGACGGGAAGCATCACAGTAAATGACAAAGTCCTTCTTAGTATTAGGTGGAGAAGCACTGGGGCAGAAGTCAACTTGTCTTTGAGCATCTGGAAACTTTCCTGACACTTGTCTGTCCATTGGAACTTGATGCCCTTATGCAACAGATTAGTCAGAGGCCTGGCAATCTTGGAGAAGTTCTCGACGAATCGACGACAATAGCTAGCGAGACCGAGAAAACTTCGGACTTGCTTGACATTCTTCGGAGGAGTCCAACCGAGAATAGCTTGGACTCGTTCAGGGTTGACGGCAATAACATCCTTGGAGATGACATGCCTAAGATAGGTTACTTCGGGGAGCCAGAATTCACACTTGGAATACTTAGCGTAGAGTTGATGCTCTCGAAGCTTTTCCAGCACAAGACGAAGATGTTCAGCATGTTCTTCTTTGTTCTTGGAAAATACAAGGATATCATCCAGATAAACCACAACGAACTTGTCGAGGTAATCCATGAATATGTAGTTCATCAGACGAGAGAAGGTGGCTGGAGCATTCGTTAAGCCGAATGACATGACGGTGTACTCGTATGATCCATATTGCGTCACGAAGGCGGTCTTTGGGATATCCTCTTCACGAACACGGATCTGGTGGTAGCCCAACCTCAAGTCGAGTTTGGAGAATACTGATGATCCAGCCGGTTGATCATACAAATCATTGATCCGAGGGAGGGGATATTTGTTCTGAATGGTGGCTTGGTTAATAGGTCGATAATCTTGGACCAATCGGTTTGTCCCATCCTTCTTCTTAACAAAGAGAGAAGGTGCTCCCCAAGGAGAGCAACTAGTGCGAATGAAACCTTTGCGAAGAGATTTGTCAATTTCCTCCTTAAGCTCAATGAGTTCATGCGGCGGCATCTTGTAGGGTCATTTGGCTATAGGGGTGGTGCCTGGTTTCAAGTCGATGATGAATTCGACAGCTCTAGCAGGGGGAATCCCTGGAAGTTCTTCCGGAAAGACATCCTGGAATTCGCGAACGATGGGAATGTTTTCAATGCCCTCGAGTGGTGCAGCGTTTAATGCATTCAAGGCATAAAGCCGTGCCTCGGCATTTTGAACCAGATGAGCCTGGTAAGTAATTATTTGATCAGAAGGGTGTAGCAGATGGACGGTCTTAGTGGCGCAAACTATAGAAGCAGTATGCGCTTTCAACCAATCCATTCCCAGAATGAGATCAATGCTACAGGACTTCAGTGCGATGGGAGAGACAAGGAATTCTAGTCCTTCGATTTCAACGGGGACATCGTTGCAAATCATGGAGGTCCAACATTGGCCCGCGGGGGTGTGTACTAATAGCGAAGTGTTCATGTCTTCGCTTTTAATGTCATGCATGCATGCAAAATCCTCTGACATGAATGAATGTGATGCACCTGTATCAAATAAAACGGATGCTGGTACTGAATTTATGAGGAGTGTACCCATCACGGTAGCAGGCTAGTCTAGAACTTCATTGAGATCAACGTGGTTGGCATGAACATGACCATAAGACCTTGCATTGTTGTTGCGAGGCTAGTTGCTTCCACGGCTAGCTGCGGGAAGGGCCAGTTGATTCTGATTCTGATGGCAGTCTCTGGCATAGTGACCTGGTTGACCACACTTGTAGCAGAGACCATTATTGGGAGTGGGAACAGGAGCTCGGGGTGGTGGAGCTGGAAGTCTTGGCTGCCTAGTTGGTGGGGGAGGCAGACGCGGTGCAGCATAGGACTGCCTTGGAGCACGTGCATTTGGCTGGTACATGCTGTTGGGAATCCATATCCTATGCTTCTGCGAGGACGGGCCCGAAGATGAGCCCGTGTCACGGTTGCGCCTGTGAGAGCTCTAGTGTTCCTGCAGACCAGTTTCGACATTGATGGCCTTGTTCACCAAGGTGGCGAAATCAGCAAAGTCATGCATTAGAAGTGCAAGCTTGATGTCAGCTTGAAGGCCATCATGGAACTTCTGTTGTCTGCGTGCATCAGTTGCAATGTCTTCTTCAGCATAGCGGGACAAGTCCAGAAACTCCCGCTGATAAGCTTCCACAGTTTTGTTGCCTTGGGTGAGGTTGCGGAACTCGCGCTTCTTCCGATCCATGACTCCCTGAGGAATAAAGCGGGCACGGAAAGCAGCTTGGAAGTCTGGCCAAGTGATGATTGTTCCAACCGGCAGAGAACGCATGTGGTTGTCCCACCATTGAGCAGCGGGTCCTTTCAGGAAGAAGGAAGCAAAGGTGACATAGCTGGCAGGGGCTACATCAGCACACTCCATTCTCATAGGTGATGTCACGGAGCCAGTCATCAACATCCAGAGGCTGAGTTGAGCTGCGGTACATAGTTGGGTTGAGGCGCATGAAATCCTGCAGAGTCAGTTGGGCTGGCTGTTGGTTCATATTGGGACGAGGAAACTGAGCCATCATATTCTCCATGAACTGGCGATTCATCTCGAGCTGTTGGATCATACCAGCCATGTACTCAGGTGGAGGTGGGGCATAGCCACCACGACCACGACCACCTAGTCTAACCATCCTGCTAATATATAACAGAGGTAGTTCAACATTGAGAAATTTGCAAGGACAAGAATTATTCATGATGAAACATGCATAATGAAAAGAACACGATAGATACTATGTAGTGGTTGGCATATCTTACAAAAGGGATCATGCATAGAGTTCGGTACACAGAGTTCAGTACATAGGCTAAATACATCATAGGCGGCACGCAGGCTCGCGGCGAATGCATCTAATACTAATAAGCAAGCCTACATCAGTCCCAGGAAGAACTGTGGAGGTAGGTGTAGCCTGACAGCTGGTAGTGACGCGACGGGAAGTCCTCCACGTCAATAGCCTGGGGTCCGCGGATACTCTGGTGCAGAACCCGACGCGAGGTGGCAAAAGAGGACCAAGTGCGGGAGAGTAGCCTCCCACATCTGGCCAGCCGACACCCTGGGGCATCACGGTCCTGGCAGGGTAGATCACAGAACGCGGCAGATCACCAGATCGGACAAAGGGGTGCAACAGCGTCAAAGCACGATAAAGGTGCTGACGGGTGGTGTACAACTCGTGGCGAAGAGCTCGGTTAGCTCCATCCAGTCCATCAGCATGCAAAACCAGGTTCTGATGGTAGAATGGCTCCCAGGTGATGGTGGAGTAGGCAGCAGTGTAGTACCGTCCACACCAACATCGGATGCGATAGCAATGTGCCTGAAAGGGGAGGTGTCCAACTCCCGATATTCTCCACGAAGACGTGTCAGAGCAGCATAAGCAGCATCGTGGACTGCCATGTCGATAGTCACTCCAACACCATGAGCAGTGTGCAGCACGGTAGTGGAGTCATACTCCCGAGAGTAGAGGTGGACGATGGCACGGTACTGCTCCTGGTTAAAGTCCTGGTACTCCTCATAGACGGTGTACTCAGGGTGCCAGTGATAACCCAGATAGGTCATCATCTCAGCTAACACAACAGGTGATCCTGAGACACCAATGGCCGCCGTGTGGCGCACGACCTGCCTCGTGGGTTCCATCTGAAAACAAAGATGTTTCAAAGGATTCAAATGACAGTGTGGATAATGTTCAATATACTACTCTAAGGAATAGTTAGGGCTTATCCAACTTTGGGGTGAATGTGGTCACGGGATCCTAATGTTAGAGTTAGTAAATTTGTTTAACCCGAGTAGAAGAGAGTTCAGAGTCCCAGAGTAAGGATCGAGGAGTAAAAGATCCTAATACCACCCAAATGGCGACATGGGCCCGTAAGACACACATCCATGTTAGTAAAAGTTTTGCAATGTCTAGACTCGACTTCGGCCAAGGAGTGTGGAAGGGGGATTCCTACAAGCAGTCGGCTCTGGTACCAACTTGTGACGCCCCCGATTCAATCGTACACTAATCATACATGCAAACGTGTACGATAAAGATGACGGACTCACGGGAAGATATCAGAACACAACTCTACAAATAAAATAAGTCATACAAGCATCATATTACAAGCCAGGGGCCTTGAGGGCTCGAATACAAGAGCTCGGTCATAGACGAGTCAGCGGAAGCAACAATATCTGAGTACAAACATAAGTTAAACAAGTTTGCCTTAAGAAGGCTAGCACAAACTGGGATACATATTGAAAGAGGCTCAGGCCTCCTGCCTGGGATCCTCCTAAACTACTCGTGGTCGTTGTCAGCGGCCTGCACATAGTAGGAGGCACCTCTAGTGTAATAGGAGTCGTCATCGACGATGGCGTCTGGCTCCTGGACTCCGTCGTCTGGTCGCAACAATCGGGTATAGAAAGGGGAAAAGGGGGAGCAAAGCAACCGTGAGTACTCATCCAAAGTACTCAACCTACCCTGTCGCTCCGCCGTAAAGATTCACTCAGAGGGTCATCGGGACAAACGTCCTTTCAGACTCAATCCGTGAATCACTCGCGGGTACTCTACGAGCCGACCCGACTTTAGTCACCACAGGTATCATATAATATGTATATAAGTATATACCCATGATCACCTCCCGAGTGATCACGGCCCGATAGTATAGCATGGCAGACGGACAAGAATGTAGGGCCACTGATGATAAACTAGCATCCTATACTGAGCAATTAGGATTGCAGGTAAGGTATCAATAACTGTAGCAACAATGACAGGCTATGCATCAGGATAGGATTAACGGAAAGTAGTAACATGCTACACTACTCTAATGGAAGCAGTAGAGAGAGGAATAGACGATATCTGGTGATCAAGGGGGGGGCTTGCCTGTTGCTCTGGCAAGTAGGGGTCGTCAACAACGTAGTCGGTCGGGGCACCAGCAGCAGCGTCAGTCTCGTAGTCTACCGGAGAGAAGAGGGAGAAGAAACAATGAATACAATGCAAACAGATGCATATCGATGCATGACATGACAAGTAACGGTACTAGGTGTGCCCTAACACGGTATGAGGTGATACCGGTGAAGGGGGGAAACATCCGGGAAAATATCCCCGGTATTTCGCGTTTTCGGATAGATGAATCGGAGGGGGAAAGTTGCGTGTTCACTATGCTAGGGATGCGTGGCGGACGAACGGGCTGCGTATCCAGATTCGTCTCGTCGTTTTGAGCAACTTTCATGTACAAAGTTTTTCCATCTGAGCTACGGTCTATTTTATATTAATTCTAAAAGATTTAAATCACTTTTAGGATTTATTTAATTATTTTAATTTAACATTATCCAGAATAGTGTTTGTTGTCTTCAGCATGACATCAGCATGACGTGAGTAGTCAAACAGTCAGTTGACTAAGTCAAACTGACATGTGGGTCCCACTGTCATTGACTGATTAATTAACTAACCGGTAATTAGGTTAATTAGTGATTAGATTAATCTAATTATGATTAATTAACTTAATTAATTCTTTGATTAATTAATTAATTATTATTTATTTTTTAAAATTCTTTTTTTAATCGTTCTGGGCTAGGCCCACCTGTCATTGGCCCCAGGGGGCCTTAGCGGGCGCCTGGTTCTCGGTCTAGCGCCCAGCCCGTCAACGAACCGAGGCGTGCGCGCCGACGCGAGTGCCAACGAGCAAGGGCCGCGGGCGGGGCCGGCAAGGATAGCGGAGCGCGGCGCGTGGAGGGGCCGGTGGCCATGGCGGGAAGCTCCGGCGGTGGCGGCTCCACCACGGCGAGTGGGAAGGTTGGCGGCACCGGGCGGCGAGGGGGCATCACCAGGGGGACGGCTCGCGGAGGCGCGAGCGGGCGGCACCAGGGCGCGGGCTAAAATGCGGCGGCCGACAGCGGGTTGCGGGGGCAATAGGGGAGCTTCGACGGGAGCGGGCGCGCGGCGACAGGCGCGAGTGGCGCCCAGGCGTTGGCGCGCGCGGGAGCGGAGCTCCAGGCGCCGCTGCAGGGCGAACGCCGGTGGCTACGGGGAGCTGGCGCGGCGAGGCGAGGGCAAGTCCATGGTGGTGCAGAGGCTCGCGATCGGGCACCGGCCGGCGCGGGCAGGCGCACGGTCGGGCAGGCGGTTGCGGGCGGCAGCGACGGTTGCTGAAGCCAGCAGCAGGCGGGAGTGAGTGGTTGCGGGAGAGCATGTGGCGAGGCGGGCCGTTGGAGGGCCGCACGGCGATGCAGCGGCG